>NC_043970.1:15014646-15314646 GCF_902148855.1 Sphaeramia orbicularis
CCCCCCCCCCCCCCCCCCCCCCCCCCCCCCCCCCCCCCCCCCCCCCCCCCCCCCCCCCCCCCCCCCCCCCCCCCCCCCCCCCCCCCCCCCCCCCCCCCCCCCCCCCCCCCCCCCCCCCCCCCCCCCCCCCCCCCCCCCCCCCCCCCCCCCCCCCCCCCCCCCCCCCCCCCCCCCCCCCCCCCCCCCCCCCCCCCCCCCCCCCCCCCCCCCCCCCCCGTCAGGTCCAGCATCGACATGTGCTTCAACAAAATTCATAATAAAGTCTGTAGAATATCAAGGGGAGTTTCATATACTTTATGAAGCTACCCTTGGCAAAGCAAATTTGTTCAGCACCAAAAGGCAGCCAGACTACCATTCTGCTGTTAGGATGCTGGACAAGACAAGTTTAAAAAAAAAAACAAAAAAAGAAGATTTATATATATATATATATATATATATATATATATATATATATATATATATATATATATATATATATATATAAATAAATTGAATTGCTGGTGAGGAATAAGTCAATGTGTGAAAATGACTGGTGAACCTGCATAATAATTACATGTTGAAATCACAATTGTGGCAATCTGACAGGATCCTGCTGCCACCTGCTGGTATTAACTGATATTTACTCACCGCCTGTAATTATAAACCCTGTTCCAGTGAGTAATTAAATCTGAATTAAGCACAAGGTTTTCTAGTCATGATAAAATCTAGAATTAATTCTAACCTCTGCTTTTTCATTGAACCCTTGGTGAACGCTCCAGTGGCCACAAATTCGTGACACGAGCCTGAGCTTCCTCATAAGAATCAAAGTTTTCAGAACGTCTAGAATATTGTGAACGTTTGATGACAACGTCTCCCATCTCACAGAACCGGAGGTTTGCTCTCAGATGGTCAGAATCAAATGTCAGCACCTGGATAAAAGAAAAAAAAACAGAGGAACTGCAAGATCTTTGCAATAAAGGTGAGAAAAACAAAATGTACATTGTTCACCATAGTAAGACCTCGGTCACTCTCGGAGTGACATAAGTCCTGAGTGATCTGACCACAAGTGGACTGCTCTAATAAAAGATGTAAAAACACTAGGGACAAAGTTTGAGTTTAAAAAGTTCAGATGTTTAGTGCTACCTGTAGCTCAAAAGCTCTTTGGAGTCACAGATTAACTGATAAGAGTTTAGAGGCCAAAGATAAGAGGTCTTGGCCACTGCAGCCTCACAGAATATGACGGCAGTAAAAGCTGTCCACTTGTGATTAGATCACCAAAAATGCACATTAATAGGTCTAAACAGGGCCCATAAGCATAGGCTGTCAGATTGTACATACTGCTTCATCCGTCACATGTAGGGCGATAGCAACGTGATCCCAAACATAAAACTCGTGCCGCCCCTCTGGCTCCACAGCTTCCATCTGATTATCACCACATTTCTCAATCAGCTCAAATCTGACGGAAGGAAAATGCAGAAGAATGCAAACGACTTAAGAGAATCAGAAACAAAATTGGAGTAAATTTATACCATGAGGCTCAAAAGTGGCCTACAGAGGTGGATTGCTGTCACATTGGTACCATGTTATAACATCAAAAGTTTATTGTTTGTTTTTCACTTTACATCCAGATATTTTTGTCTTAAACCAATATATTGTCATATCATTAGAATATTCAAATGTATCATGTTATAACATGATAAAATATTGTTGAAACATGATAACTTATCTTGTTAAAATGTAAAAACTGTCACATTTGTGAGCATACTGAGGATGACTTTAAGATGCATGGGCTTTTTAGAGGGAAGAATGAGACATCTGGAGACAAAGATCACAGTGTCATGATCCCCCACCTGAACAATGAGAGACAACACTGCCTCCAGATGATTGGACTCACTCTGTTTTCCTTCTGTGCAGTTACATGTCACACATCTACAGGAGTAACTTCATGACCCAGACATACTGTAATACTGTTGAGCTTCATATACTACACTGTACTATCAGAAGCTTAACGACATACATGGAGGCACTGAGTCATGGTCATTATTCATTGTTTATGCATTGTTTCTTCAAATGTTGAGCTTGGGGTTTTAACAAAATTATAATGCTTTCATGCTTTAAGATAACTACTCACATTACACCATGACATATTTTGTTAGGTCTACCAGTGGCCAGTTTTAAGCAATTCTCAATCTGTTTTGCTGAACTGATAAAAAATGTGCATTTTATAACAAAATAAACACATGTTAATAACACCTATGCAGGGATTTTAACAAAAAAAGAATCATGTAGGAAGCTATTTGTAACAGAAAGTTCTTAAATGTCATATTGTTCCATGAAACAAAGTTTACAGCACTTAAGTAAATACTGAAGACACTAAAACAGCTGACATGGTGACATATCAGCACAGACAAAAGAAATAAAGTGACTGATATGTCTCTTTTAATGAAACAGAATTATTTTACACACTTTCCACACAAACTAAGTATTGGGTACAACAGACAGATAAATCAGTTTGTTTATTGCTCTTCTGATACTAATGTCATACCTGTGTGTTTCACACATGGCCTCTGGCCTCCAGATAAAGCATCCATCTCTGAAGGCACAGATAGAGTCCGGTTCGTCAGTCAGCAGAGGATACTCAGAGAACAGCTGCTCATTGGCTGGACTGTGAACCAGCACTGCATACATCACTTCCTGTTTGTACAGCGTGGTACTCCAAACCCTCATCATAGGATTTTTCCCACTGCAAAACTGGAGGAAAACCAGAGGAAATTTGCACTTTATGAAAACACACTATACATTCATGCACATCACTGTGAAATTTGGCAAATATTACTAAAAGGTTAATGATATATCTTTTTTCTGGATTTATTTGATTAATTTGTGAAAGGCCAAATAAAACATGTTGAAGTTCAATTTAGATAAAGTGTCAATTTTAATGTTTATGAAATTAGTTAAATCCAAAATACATGCGAGTAGGTGCAATCCCAAAATAAGTGACATGTTTCCTCTGCGTTGCTGCAAAAAGAACAAATACTATCAATATTTTTCTTATATTTTACAAGATAGGTCTTTACTGGATAACGTCTGTGAATCAATTTAAAAGTAACTTCTTATACCTCATTGGTAATGATAAACTTCTTTGACAGAATCCCAGTGTTTTTCCAGTCTATGTCAGTGTAAATATTATTCCAATAAAATACAGCTGTAGGTCTGGAGAAAATATCTCTTTGAATAATATCTCTAATGCATCGATTAGTGTCATACCTGCAGCCAGACGATAGTCTGATTTTGTCTGTCTTTTATGTTTGGTCTGTCACTTCCTGTTTTATTTTGTTAAGTTTCCCCTCATGTGTCTTGTCTGTCGTCTTTACTTCCTGTTCCCTGATCGTTCTTATCTTTCACCTGATTACCTGTCTCCGCCCTGATTTGCTCCACCTGTGTCTAGTTGTCTTCCCTCCCTTTTGTGTATTTAAACCCTGTCTCTTCCCCCTATCAGACGCCAGTTTGTAACTCTCGTAGTTCTTACCAGCGTTTTGACCTCGTCTGTTCGTTTGTCTGCCTGTTGTGACCCGTTTTTGGATTCCTCGGTTTTTTGCCCTCTGCCTGCTCCCTGTCGGTTTTGTCTGCCTCTTCTGATCTCCTGGTTCAGACCTTCTCGCCTTGACTACTGGTACGTGAGTTTAGCCTTGTCCTTATGTCCTGTTTGATAGCCTGCCTGTGTATGACCTGTTTCCGTCCCTGACCTCCCTTTGCTTTTCCCTAGTCGGGGAAAATACCCCTAAGGCCGCTCGGGGAGACGGGCTGTCGCCCTCAATCCGGAGGACGAATCAGAGGAAGAAATCCCCAACCATTATCCTCAAGATTCTGTCACTAATATTATTTTTACACCTGTGTGTAAATAATAAATCTTTTGAATCTTATTTTTTGTGTCCGAGTTCTGCATTTGGATTCAGTGTTTGTACTAGCGTTATCACAATTAGTGGCTTTAACGCTCAATAAAGGACAAATGTTACCAATATATACAGGGTGGGGAAGCAAAATTTACAATATTTTGAGGCAGGGATTGAAACAGTGTACGACCAATTAGTTTATTGAAAGTCATGAGAATTTATTTGATACAAGAAAATTGACATAATAGAAAATGTTTTTATTCTATGTGTCCTCCTTCTTTCTCAATAACTGCCTTCACACGCTTCCTGAAACTTGCGCAAGTGTTCCTCAAATATTCGGGTGACAACTTCTCCCATTCTTCTTCAATAGTATCTTCCAGACTTTGTCGTAATAGTTTTGCTCATAGTCATTCTCTTCTTTACATTATAAACAATCTTTATGGACACTCCAACTATTTTTGAAATCTCCTTTGGTGTGACGAGTGCATTCAGCAAATCACACACTCTGACGTTTGCTTTCCTGATGACTCATATGGGCAAAAGTTTCTGAAAAGGTATGGATAATAGTGTTAGGTATGATTATGAGATCAGTATATGTTTGGTTTCAAAACAATTGACGTAGTGCCTGCTGAGAAAAAACAACTAAATGTTCATTGTACATTTTGCTTCCCCACCCTGTATGTTAACAGGATTTAACTCTGGGATAATACATCTTCTACCTTTAGGAGCAGACACTAGTGACCTTCTAACCCCATCTGGTATTGCATCAAATGCTATGGTATATTCTTTTGGAGTGACAGGGAAATCATAAACGGATAGAAACTCTTCATAAGAGAATAACTGGCCATTGTCATTCAGCAGTCACCTAACCTGTGAAACAGCTGGAGCTGTGGACCTGTCTGCACTAACGACAGGTTAGCAGCAGACTGGCTGATTCGGACTTTGGCCGTTAATAGCGAACAAACGAAAGGACCACAAAGCACATGTTACCTTGTTGTGTTCTTGGTTATGCTGGCAAAATACTTCATCATTTCAGCCGAAACTACCCGCATTTCGTCATAACAAAAAGTAATTACTTTGTTCAGCAGGACCGCTGTGCGCAGACCGCTTAGGGACCGTCTACAAAGTGCTCAAACGCAAATAGTGGGAAATAAGCTTTTGCTGAGGGAGGGACATTTTAATTATTTCTTGCTCAATAGCTCCGCCCACAAGGGGAGAGGAGCCTCCACATTTACAGACCATGACAAAGACAGCTCCCCTTTCCTACTACAACTCTTAGTTTAGAGAAACATAGTTTTGCTAAAGAAAGAGGAACTTTTTAAATGTTTCTCTTTCAATAGCTCTGCCCACAAAAGAGGAGGAGCCTCCATACTCACAACTCATGACAAGGACACCTCCCCCTTCCTACTACAACTCTGTTTATACAAAAATACTAACTGAAGGAGGAACTTTTTAATTGTTTCTTGCTCAATAGCTCTGCCTACAAAGGAGCAGGAGCTGCCATAGTCACAGACCATGACAAGGACACCTCCCCCTTCCTAAAACACCTCTCAGTACAAAAATACTTTTACTAATTAAGGAGGAACTTTTTTAATATTTCTGACTCAGTGGTTCTGCCCACAAGGGGGGAGGAGCCTCCATACTCACAGCCCATGACAAAGACACCTCCCTTTTTCTGCTACAACTCTCAGTTTATACAAAAATACTTTTGCTAATGACGGAGGAACTTTTTAGTAGTAGTAAGGGGGTTAGTAGTAATGGTAGGGTAGTAGTAAGGGGGAGCTGTCCTTGTCATGGGCTGTGAGTATGGAGGCTCCTCCCCCCTTTGTGGGCAGAGCAGAGCTATTGTGCAAGAAACTTTTAAAAAGTTTCTCCTTCCTTATAGCAAAGGTATATTTCCCTTAACTGAGGGTTGCATTAGGAAGGGATGAGGTGTCCTTGTCATGGTCTGTGATTATGGAGGCTCATCCCCTCTGTGGGCAGAGCTATTGAGCAAGAAATAATTAAAATGTCCCTCCTTCAGCAAAAGCTTATTTCCCCACTACTTGCGTTTGAGTACTTTGTAGACGGTCCCTAAGCGGTCTGCGCACAGAGGTCCTGTCCAAGAAAGCAATTGCTTTTTGTTATAATGAAATGTGGGTCGTTTCGTCTAAAATGATGTTGTAATATTTTGCCAGCATAACCAGGATCACAACAAGGTAACATATGTGCTTAGTGGTCCTTTCGTTTGTTCACTATTGACGGCCAAAGTCCGAATCTGCCAATCTGCTGCTAACTTTGTGTTCGTCCTGTCTGACATTTATGTAAACACACACGTTTACAGAAGAAACATTCAAAACACAGGTCTCCACATGCAAACTTGGACTCAGATGGACTGATACTCTGTTTAGCCTGTATGTCAAATAAATCCTCTCTCTTTGAGATGACCAAATGTCTCTCGCTGTTTCTGTGAAGGAACAACCACAGCAGACATACCTGTTCTCTGTAAGTGTCCAGGACTTCATCCAAGGGGAAGATGAAGCGATATGAGCCCAACCTGGAGGACTCCAGGAAGGCAGGAGAGCTGGCAAACTTCCCTAAGAAAGGCTGCTGCATCTGGGCCTGCTCTTCTGTCCTCTCTGGGCACTGTTTATCCAGCAGCCTCCTCTCAGCTGACTGGATGTCCTCAGGTGTCACATACAGACTCCACCACACCAGGTCCTCATGGTCTTTGTTTGGGAAAGCCCGGAAACCACTGTCAGACCTGATGCCAGTCAACCCGTCACCGCCGGTCTCATGTTTTAGATGAGATACATGGAATTCTGGTCGCGGGTATGGAGGGATGATCTGATGTCCAACTTTTGCAAGGTACTGGTTTCCCAAAGCCGCAGTTTCAGCTTCTGTTTTCAGATCAGTCAGATTTAAGTGCCGACGATAAAACGTTTTCCCAGTATATCCTCTGCTATTGACAGTTGTTTCCATGGTGTAAGATACAGATTAAAGTATTAAAATGTGTCTACCGATTGTGTTGATCTATCGACGGCCTCAGTATCCTGACAACAGATAATGCACAACACTCCCAGTGGGTGGAGTTCACAAATGAACCCTGCATGATGTAACACTGGTCAAATAAGGATTCATTTCTCACTAAAACAAAACTTATGAGCATCAGTTTTTGTTCAGAACTGTTCTGGACAGAAACTCATGCTCATAAGTTTTGTTTCCTCCCTATTCCTCTGCTATTCAAGCCTTTACCTTACTTCTACCATCATTCTGTATTTTACCATGTTTTTTTTTTCGTTGTACTGTTTTTGTTCCCCCTTTTTAAAAAAAAATTAAAATGTGTCTACCGGTTGTGTTGATCTATCGACGGCCTCAGTACCCAGATAGCAATTACCTTTGGGCCGGATCCGCATGAAAGCCTTTACATCCGTTTCTAGCTCACATCCGTTTTCTGACTTTGGACCAAATCTGCATTGGATCCGTCTTCCAGCTCTCTCTAGCAGTTCTGGAGTTGTGCTGGCTTACGGATTCGGCCCAGAACAGTCTCCCATCACACAACCAAGACTGATTTTCAAAGTAGTAATACTGATCTGGACCAGAATCGTAATACGAATCTGGACCAGAGTCGTAATACAAATCTGGGCCAGCATGATTCTCGTGTATATTCTAGATGTGATTGAACGGAACTGGGCCAGAGCCGGACCATTAGAAGATCCGTTTGGCGGAGCAGTACCTGTTTTGGCCCGATGTGCGTTTGGACACTGGGCCAGATCCGCCAAACGGCTTCGGGCCGTGTCGGGGTGCGATTCTGTTCCAGGTCCGGCCCAGTATCTCTTTTTGCTATTTGGGACGGAGCTGGGCCAGAGTCGGGCCGCTTCTGTACAAGATCCGTTTCGCGGAGCCGTACCAATTTTGGCCCGTTGTGCGTTTGGACACTGGGCCAGATCCGCCAAACGGTTCCGGGCCGACTCGGTCAGCGATTCAGTTCCAGATCCGGCCCAGTGTCTCTTTGCTATCTGGGTATCCTGACAACAGATAATGCACAACACTCCCAGTGGGTGGAGTTCACAAATGAACCCTGCGTGATGTAACACTGGTCAAATAAGGATTCATTTCTCACTAAAACAAAACTTATGAGCATCAGTTTTTGTTCAGAACTGTTCTGGACAGAAACTCATGCTCATAAGTTTTGTTTCCTCCCTATTCCTCTGCTATTCAAGCCTTTACCTTACTTCTACCATCATTCTGTATTTTACCATGTTTTTTTTTTTCGTTGTACTGTTTTTGTTCCCCCTTTTTAAAAAAAAATTCAAAGCCTGTAATCACTTAATATATCAGCAGTTTAGTGGTTTTCTTCCTTGATCACATGCTTGGACACAAACTGAACTGTTAACCCTTTATTTGCAACTACAATACTAACTCTGATAACAGCCTAGAAATAACAGTGTCTTACAGACAGATTATGACAATATTAGAACACATTCCTTCAACCAGAAACATGAAATATTGATCTCAGTGTTCCCTTAAAGTATTTTATATGACATGTCTTGTGCTGCATGACACCCATACCATGTCATCTGACCCAACTATGAAAAAAGTTGTTTAATATTTTTATATATATTGTAAAATGTGGTCAAGGTTCAGGGTATCTCGTCTCACAGCAGGCCTGCAGTGAGTAACAAACGGTAGCGTAACCGAGGGCAGCTAACGCCAGTACTAAGTGCTAAATACTTTTAGACTAATGATAAACATATATCTTTAACCTCGACATACATAGAGGTAGAGTGATAATGAATAGGTTGGCCCTAATGTAACACGAGTGTTTTAGACAAGTGATTTCTATTAGATGACTGTTATGATTGTTATGACTGACGATGATTATACTTAGGATTTATGAAATCCTTTTACAACATGCATGTGATAGCCTATAATTCTTGATTGATCCTTTGTTGAAACAATAATTGAACCTTTAGATAATGTTTGTGTAGGGCCTATGATGACAATATGATGAATGAGTTGTGTTTGAAGGCTTTGTGTCAGAGGTGACCTGTTACGAAAGATTAATGACTTTGTTTTTGTAACAACTAGTTAAAATGATGAATTTAGGTAAAAATAGGCAGAAGTAGCTGCAGTTGCACCAGAAGATCAGACTGTAAGGAAGAAATCCTGATAAACCCTCTATTCTGGCTGTATGCTTTAGGTCCAAAAAGTTACAGTTACATTGGCTGAACAGAGATGAGTTTCTACTTCTCGTATGCTGGAGATCCTTCTTCACTATTTTTCTGAAAAGTTGTATTATACATGTTTATGAAATACAGCTGAGTTATAGCAAAGGAGGACTTTGATTCTAAGGGGCCGTGGGCCCCGTAACAACAGTGGACAGTCTCCATGAGACCACCAGGACTGTGAGCCTATGGATTCCACCTGTTCTGGAATTGAAGGGACTTTTCCACAACTCTGATTCGACTGCAGCAGAAAGGAGAAGTGTGGAAATACCCCCTCCTCTGCCGCAACCCAGCATCCAACAAGGACTTCAATGCCAGCTCTGCAGGGCTGTTGAAGTCTTTACGCTAAATTGGATTATAACCATTTTTCTCTATTTTTTCCTTCATTTGGATAACCTTTATTTTTGCTGGATTACAACTTGCCCACCACAGATTGAATATAACAAAGCCCATGCAAACTTTATGAGACGTTTCTGGGAGGATTTAAAACAAAGACATTGACTGGATCATACAGAGACTGGGCTGAGGCACAGTGGATTACTTCAGAGGGATGAGAGACTGATATGGAAAGATTAGGAGGGGGTTTATTATGTTAATCAGTATTTAGTTATGTACCTATTTTGATTGTTTTGGAAATTATTGCTTTTATTCTTATGCTTTGCTTTGCTAAGATTAGCATCAAATAAATTTATCAAAGGATAATTTCCCCTTTTCTCATCTGGTTTATTTCCCAACTGTGTAGAAAATAGCCCGTAACAGTAACAGGTTAGGCTTGTGTGTGCTTATCATCATTGGTTCTAAAGGTAATTTGGCCAGGTTTCCACCTGTAATCATGTGTCCTTAGGGTCCCCTAGTCTGGACCTTAGAATATTTTACCTGATCAGTAACAAGAGCCTAAATCCAGTAGAAGCAGCCACCATAACTGATTGGACTGGCATCCTCATTGATTTAGAGTGGTTTTCTCTGGTTAGTGAGTGGGGCCAGAGTAAGCAGAGCAGAGATAGGGATTAAGGGTGGTTAGAATCAGGCAAGTGCTTCTCATTATTAATCATCTTATGTAGTGTCTGTTAATTAGTGGTAGTTAGTTGAATAAGATCTCCTTCCACTGCCGGTTGAAGACCTGGACCCTATGAGATGGAGAGCTGATCCAGTGACCACCAACGGGATTTGACAATATAATTATTATATAATTTTATATATGTACAGTGGGAAGTATTTAGACCCCCTTAAATTGTTCACTCCTTGTTATATTGCACCCATTTCCTAAAATCTTTTAAGTTCATTTTTATTCCTCATTAATGTACACACAGCACCTCATTTTGACAAAAAAAACCAAATCAGAATTGTAGACATTTTTACAGATTTATTTAAAAAACATAATATGCTGCACACTTTTAATCCCCCTCAGCCAAATATAGTGTAAGATTCTGTTGAAAGTTACTGCCCTATAATTTAGATTACATTGTCTTTGTGTAAAACTCATTACATACATTTTTATATTTGAAAGTACTCAGATGTTATAACTACACAGGGCACAAGGTCATTTGACCTTGAAAATAGGTCAAGGTCACTTATTTTTGATAGGCTTCTGCTCCATGCCAAGATGCATCCACAGTATAAATTTGGTGCAGATATGTCAATGCATTCTTCAGATAATGCGATTATGTCATCGAATGGACAGACGACAAAACGATTACCCTCAGCTGAGGGGTATAAACTGAAATGTCACATGGTCACTAGTAGGGCTGCAGCTATCGATTATTTTTGAAGTCGAATATTCTACCGAAAATTTCAGCAATTATTCAAGTTTTCTTTGTCTTGTTTTTTTTTTTTGCATTTGTAAACAACAATATTATTGCGTGCAGACATGTGTGTGGTGTGTACATTATATGATGTTGTGCCCTTATGCATAAAAAGTGCATGAAGCCTTCAAAGTGCACTGTTGTTCAGTCACTCCATTTCATATATAGATTTTTTTCCCCCTTTTTTCTCTTTACCAAAGATCAAAATCCCTCTACTATTTTGTTATTGTGAAACTCACATTGCACAAACCTGCAGAGAGCCCCATACACACAAGTATTACACAGCATTGAGGTACAAGAACCGGGTCATTTACCAGCACCGGAAAGACACATGAACATAAGCAAAACCTGAATGTGTTTACAAAGGTTGATCTGAAGAGGGGAGGTTTAGAAGAAATGGGCATTTCTTACTTTGCATCACTATGTGACACGATGGAGCGAGATTTCAGCACAGAGGAGGTTCACGCAGGGGATGGATCTCCAAGAGCGGAGAGATGCTGTGCTGACTGCAGGACCCACCTTATACTGTGGCTGGGATCAGGAGCCTGGAGGATGTTTTCAACTTCTGTCTCACTGATGAAACAGTCCACATGACCGTGGACTATACCAACCTCCAGGGAAAACGCCCCGTCCGGGACCAGACCGATACCGACGCCGCATATGCACGAGTATCTGGGCCTCCTCCTGCCTGCGGGAGTGTACCGCTCCCACAGCCAGGCAACCCGCAGCATGTGGGACAAACAGATGGGCCAATCTGTGTTTCACTTCACCATGCCCTAAAGCAATTCTAACCCATCAACACCACGATCCGGTTCAGTGACCTACTGTCCTGGCAAGGGGGCAGCACGGACAAGCTGGCAGCCTTTGGACAGGTGTAGACAGGTGGACAGGATGACTCCCCAAGATATTCAAACTCAGCCATGACACCTGCGTGGATGAACAGCTGGTTCCTCACCAGGGTGACTGCTCATACCTCTGATTCACCCGGAGGGTGTGTGTCCGAGTGTGCCCATCCGGGGCACCAAGCACCGGCACCAAACACCAGGACCCAGTGGTGAACAGCAGTCCAAGCCGGAGCTGCTTAACGAAATTAATACTTAAACAAATACTCGAGGCAAAAAAAATGGTTCGAGGATTTTTTATACTCAAATTACTCAAGTACTTGTTGCAGCTCTAGTCACAAGTTTTCAGACCCTTTGCTCAGTATTGAGTTGAAGCACCCTTTTGAGCTATAGCCTTGAGTCTTCTTGGGAAAGATGCAACAGGTTTTTCACACCTGGATTTGGGGATCCTGTACCATTCCTCCTTGTAGATCCTCTCCAGTTCTGTCAGGTTGGATGGTGAACGTTGATGGACAGCCATTTTCAGGTCTCTCCAGAGATGCTCAATTGGGCTTAAGTCAGCGCTCTGGCTGGGCCATTCAACAACCGTCACAGAGTTGTTCTATAGCCACTCCTTCATTCTTTTAGCTGTGCTTAGGGTCATTTTCTTGTTGGAAGGTGAATTTTTGGCCCGGTCTGAGGTCCAGAGCACTTTGGAAAAGGTTTTGGTCCCGGATATCTATGTACTTGGCTGCATTCATCTTTCCTTCAGTTTCAATCAGTCATCCTTTCCCTGCAGCTGAAAAACACCCCCACAGCATGATGTGATCCCAACAGTGATGCATGGTGGGGGCACACCATGCTTCACTGTAGGGATTGGATTAGGCAGGTGATGAGCAGGGCCTGGTTTTCTCCACACATACTGCTAAGAATTGAGGCCAAAAACTTCAACCTTGGTCTCATCAGACCAAAGAATCTAATTTCTCATAGTCTGGGAGTCCTTCATGTGTTTTTTGGCCAACTCTATGTGAGCTTTAGTGTGTCTTGCAATGAGGAGAGGCTTCCATGGGGGCGCAATGACATAAAGCCCCGACTGGTGGAGGGGGGGGCTGTAGTGATGGTTGACTTTCTACAGCTGTCTCCCATCTTCCCACTGCATCTCTGGAGTTCAGCCACAATGATCTCTTGGTTCTTCTTTACCTCTCTTACCAAGGCTCTTCTCCCCCGATTGCTCAGTTTGGCCGGATGGTCAGCTCTAGGAAGAGTTCTGCTCGTCCCAAACATTTTCCATCGAAGGATTCTGGAGGCCACTGTGCTCTTAGGAACCTTAAGTACAGCAGAAATTCTTTTGTAACCTTAGCCAGATCTGTGCCTTGCCACAGTTCTGTGTCTGAGCTCTTAGGGCAGTTCGTTCGACTCCATGATTCTCATTTGCTCTGACATGCACTGTGAGCTGTAAGGTCTGTGCGAGCTGTAAGGTGTGTGCTTTTCCCAATCAAGTCCAATCCGTTTAATTAAACACAGCTGGACTCCAATGAAGGTGTAGAACCATCTCAAGGATGATCAGAAGAAATGGACAGCACCTGAGTTAAATATGCAAGTGTCACAGTAAAGGGTCTGAATACTTATGGCCATGTGATATTTCAGTTTTTCTTTTTTAATAAATCTGCAAAAACATCAACAATTCTGTTTTTTTTTTCTGTCAAAATGGGGTGCTGTGTGCACACTGAAGGGAATAATGAATTTAAATGACTTTAGCAAATGGCTGCAATATAACAAAGAGCGAAAAATTTAAGGGGGTCTGAATACTTTCTGTACCCACTGTATTTAATGTATACACAGAGGTGAAAACTAAGTAAGATTATACATTCAAAGTTTGAACATTTTCTTGTTATTATGAACATTATTCTTATTACTAATTGTTATAACATTTGTTATTAGTTAATTAGTATTGATTGTAATACACTTTATTAGATGTGTCTGGTGAATCACCTGAGAGCTATTTGGCAGTTTCCCTCTGTACTTGTGCTATTGCTGAGACATACAGCAATCACATTATCATAAATGACAGCAATAATAAACCAGAAAATGTAATTGCTGAGAGCTGAAAGCTTTGCCTGAAGCTGCTCAATTGCAGCTCCTTTGGAGTAGTACAATTAAATTCAGCATTCTGTAGCTGTTACCTGAAACATGTGAATGTGTGAAACTACAAGAAGAAAAGTAGATAGTGGCGCATAGGAATTAGTCAAAACATGAAAATTAGTGTGATGTGTTTTTCTCACACCACAATGGCACTGTAATAATAGTATAGATTATAGAATCTGATGCATTGTGGTGGTGTTAAGTCCATGTCAGAATAGAAAGAAGTTCAAGTGGCTCAACATGAAACATCTACAGTAGTAACTTTTAACAGAGACATCACTAATATTGTAATGTGTATAGTAATATGAATACAAAAATGTCATATATAACAATTAATGCAGACAAGGATCGTTTACACAATGACTACTTTTGTTTTTTATTCTATAGGTGCATTATGCTTACTATACCTAACTTTTATACATTTACTGTGTGTGCTCCATTTTTATTTTTATTTTATGTATTTATTTTTGGGAGTATGTATTTGTCCTTTCTCTGAATTGCAACATCTGAACACTTCTGCACCACGGTGGAACATCTATGCTCTGTGATAAATAGCTTTTATTCACCGAAGGCTTTTATTCTGAAGGTCACGGTGGCCGGAAGTCATTCCCTTTCCGACGCTAGTGATTTGACGTAACGAACGTGGTTTGACGTAAATCCGAAGCTAGCCATGTCTACGAAGATTCACGAAACTAACATAAATAATTAAAGTTTGTCAGTGACAGTAAGCGGCCAGAGAAGCTGTAGAACTGTCTGAAGCTTTAGTTTTTTTTCACAATTTGTTTACTTCTTTTAAAGCTGCGTTTATCGCTGACGTTAGCTAAACATGCTATTTTACCCGAGAAGCTGCAGGAGCTAACCCGTGCTAACAGGTGAAGCTTTCGGTTGAATGGCTGTGAGGCAGATCAGCTGGTCCGGTTCTGTTGGAGAACAGTGAAGGTAAATGTTTCCCATGTCACCCTCAGACCTGTAAGTAAGTAAAGGTAAACACACATGTGGACAAAACCTTCTATCATAACAATGCCCCACCCTCCTAACTTCATTGTAGCAACGATGGAAGTTGTCCAGTAATAAGTTATAGTTTTTGTTCTGGTTTGGATTTGACATGACTAAATGTACATGTTTATGAGTGGAACACAATCAAAAACAGTAAACTGGCATTGATTTTATTTGACATTGGATACTAACCAACATAATAAACAGGACAATAAACAGTACAATGAATACAATGAGCACTATGGCAAATAAGGTAGCAGATGACAGCAAGGGTTAAAGAAGTATCAGAGAAGTATGTGATGGACCTGCTGCCATCTTTTGGAAAAAACATAACTCAACTATTTCTTTTAATAATTAACGATTTGTCATGTAAGAATATATATGCTTATAAGTGATTGAGTATATTAAGATTTTCCATTGCTAGTCATTTCACAACTATGGCATTGAAATTATAGCTGCCATTTTCCTCTTTTCAAATTGTGTAGATGAAACAAAAGAGGAAAAATATAACAATCAATAAAGAGAAGTTGGCTAGTAGATGAAATAATGCTATATTTGTTTGGGTGTAAATTTCTGTCACTCAAAAGGGCATTTACAAAAAAGGTACTACAGAGAAACATAGCAAAATTATTAGAGGGATATTACAGAATAAATGGCACAAATGACTTAGTTATTAGTTGTGTCGAAGTTTTTTAATTTATTTTCTTAGAATTGCTTACACACTCATGCATACACCCACACACACACACACACAAAGTATATACACTAATCTGTTAGTATCCTGCATAACAAATACTGACTGTACTTTTAACAAACAAGTACAGTCAACATTTTCAGTAAAATATTGTCTGACCCAGCAGTGTTTTCAGTCTTGGTTGTGTGAGATCTGTATCAGAGCTCCTGTTACTGTTGCTAGAGGTGGAGCTGCTATTCCAGTTTTATAAACTGGGACAACAGATAAATCTGAGGACTCATCACATAATCAGTGGAAGAGGACAGATGGGAAAGCTGAGATAAATCACTTTTCAGTTTTTAGACTTTAATATTTTATCTTTGGTGACTTGCTGTATGATTTTAACCTTTATTTGAAGGAAATCAAGATGTTTTGTGGAGCTGTTTCTGACTCAAATCTGAAATCTGAAATGTGAACCTGACTACACAAAGAAAAAAAAAAAGGTGAAACTCCTGCTCTGAAAAGGAAAAGAAGCCAAAGCTATCAGACAAATGTAGTAGAATACAGTATTGGCCTCTGAGATGTAGTGTCTGTTTTGTTTGTTCAGGATGCTCCAGGGGCCGTATGGCAGTCTGGAGCGGGACCGGCCCCTGATCCGGCTGCCGTTCACCACCTTCATCGTTGGGACCCTTCTGCTTCCTCTGACTGGAATGATCGCGTGCCTCTTCATCTCATTGTTGTACCATTTTGAAGATGCCACATATACTCACTGTAGGGTAAGACATCAGAATCAGAATCAGAATTGGCTTTATTGTCATTTGACAGTACAGAGTACATCAAACGAAATTGAGTTTGATGATTAGGGACATCGGGCTGCTGCTCCTAGTACAGAGTACAGCTAGAGCGCTACCACAAAACCCTTTCTTCGAAAATTGCAGTGAAGAACAGAAGATAATGCAAAGCACAAATATAAGACATCATACAGTTTTTACACAGTACATGTGGACACATGCTGGAATTTTTTCATGGATTTGAAGGGAATTGGGGGACAGCATGAACATTAGGCAGACAGCCGACGTGAAGAAAAAATGGGGGTAGGGAGATGCTTGAACTGTGTAATAATTGTGGAATGTGTGTGCGAAGATAAGAGACACCAGTAGGTCATATTATCCTTTAAGTTCAGTTCAGTTCAGTGCAGTCTTATCAGTTCTTATCAGTCCAAGCCCTCCTGTTGTCCTGGCCATGGAAGATGTTTTGACTGCAGGGGGAGTAGATTTGAGAAGCACCTGCTGCTTCCTCAGCTCTCAGGGGAAAACAGTTTAGGCCATGAGGGGAAACTTGATTTCTGCATTAATTTAGTATGACTTCATTTTGTTATACCTGGCCTCAGCATTCCTTTGCATCTTCGACCAGTAAGGTCTCTACACAACCCCTCGATCTTCCCCCAACTACGTCACCGCCCGTTGTAATTCCTTCACATTATCACTCACTGCTCCGAAGTGCTTCTCAATTTCCACCGACAGCAGCGGGGTGTCTTTGCATGCTGCTGTCTTGCTGATTTTGCGATAGATCAGGTCCATTCCAAGACCAATCGGAAGGTGTCCCGCTATCATAAATCCAAATAGGTAAATATCCTCCACCGACAGAGCAGACAGACAGACCACCCTCCACTTGTCCCGGGTGGATCCGGCTGCAACTGTCCCATCAGGGCAGGCGGGCTCCCCAAGACCATTCTTCCTTGATGAAAAAATCGCGTCAATTGCGCTGAGTGACCAGTTGATCAATTCCATATTTGCTGTTCGAGAGCTCAACAAGCAGGGGATTCAAAAGTAAAGTAAGTCAGATGAGACACTGCAAGGCCAAAGCAGAGTGGGGGAGGCAGGAAAAAAGCAGCAGATAGCAGAGCTCAGAAAAACACGTCCGCTCTCTTCGAAGGACAAGGAAGATACATCACATCTGTTCTGTCAGTAAATCTGAGATTCTGTTCAGAACATCCATTAATATGCTTTGTAGGTGCTTTGGGGTCAGTTCTGAGTTCTACTCAAACTCGGTATATTGCATTTATCCTGTGCTTATGAATCCATCTAAAATCATGCAAGCATTTATTAAAGCTGACATAATCTGACACTTTCTTTTTTTTTTTCTACCCCAGGTATCAAACTACCTCCCATCCATTAGCTCTGCTATCAGCCGTGTCCCAGAGCGCTACATTTGGCGCTGTTGCATTGGCCTGCACTCAGCATCGCGCTATCTGGTCACTTTTGCCTATTTCAGTTTTTATCGCAGCTGCTTTGCCAAGAGGATGGTTGAGCTCCTGCTGAGTGGACTGGCTCTCGTCTGCAGCCTGGCTGAAAACACCGGCCTGTTGCTGCTCACATACGTATCCTCGACTGAAACCTACAGTGAGTTCTTCAGATTTCTTTCATTCTGGATTCATATAAATTACTTTTTCATTTTGATTCATATGTAGATTCTTTTCATTCAGGATTAAGTAGCATGTTGTTTTTTGAAGGGTGGAAAAATGCACGTATCGGCACTTTTAAGTACCAAATGTCCAGTCATCTCCACTGAAATTAAAAAAATAATAATTGAAACTGTTCTCAGAATGGCTGCCAATTATTGTTTTGTCTATTCATTGAACAGCTAATGCATCTCTAATTTACAGTATTGAATAATACACCATTTCGATGTCAAAGGTTTGCATTAAACATCGAGACTTTAAATTAGAGGTAGACGTACAGTATATAAACGTATATAAAAAATGTCCTGTTTCTTTGTTTCCAATTCATTTACTTTCCTGACGAGCCAATGTCTGCTTGTAACAACAGACCTAATATGGTGCTGAGTTTGATAAATGAGCCTGTCTTCTGTCATCCATATAAGCTTCTGAAAGTATCTTTTTTTTTTTTTTTTTAAATCAGGGAGGTCATGCATAGTCCAGAATTCAAGTCATGTTACAAATTTCGCTCTGATAAATACCACACAAAAAAAAATGTTTCAACAGCACTGACCTTTCATCTACTGCTCTCCCTTGCATTTTCCATTACATTTCAAAGAAGTTTATACATTACTGAACAAATTAACAAGGGCTGTCATTCCTACTCATCCATCCTTAAAGATCCACTCACAACACAATCCGCATGATAATCCAGTAAATTCAACATTTCACAAGAGAATAATTAAAGCACATCTGGTCTCCTGAGGCTATTGTATCCAATCCATTTTGCCCACATTCATTCATTCATTCAAGATTTATTAAGGACACAAAAACTTGGTCCATAGGATAAGATAAAAAACACACATATGCAAAAAAAAGAAATCGCAGAAAA
Source organism: Sphaeramia orbicularis (assembly GCF_902148855.1). NCBI lineage: Eukaryota > Metazoa > Chordata > Actinopteri > Kurtiformes > Apogonidae > Sphaeramia > Sphaeramia orbicularis. The sequence continues at coordinate 15,033,489 of NC_043970.1, forward strand.
CCATATGTCGCTTATACATAAAGGCTCGATCACCAGTGAGACCACATTTTATATGTAAACCTTACAGAACTAATCTTGGGACAGACCAGGGCTTGTACAACTGAGTTTGATCATTTTGTAACTCTACACATGAATGAATAAATAAAATGCCGTATAGCAGCCGCACAGCTTTGAGCAGCACAATCCACAAACATCTGACTGGCACTATAATGTCTTGGGAGCCTCAGCAGTGTCCTCATTGAGTCATTATAAGAAACCACCAGTTTGTACGCGGATCTCTTTTTGTAGCTGCGCCACAAGTTTAGGTAATCAGCTCGAAGTTTGGACATATTTTCAGTATGGACTACAAGCACTGCTGCTGATAAACAATTATGGCGTACTTCTGAGAAATGTTCGTCAGAAGTCTTGACCTTATATGTGCAAATGCTGTGATGTAACAAATTAAGCAGGAATTAAAACAGGTTTTAGAAATCCACTTGATTTTTGCCAAAATGAATATAAAGATAGCTTTGCAGCACCTGGGGGGTTCAAATTCAAACTTTATGATTTATTAGGGTCCAAATACACAAATAAATGAACCAAAGACTAATAAAAGTGAGTTTAGCAAAATATGACCTCTTTAAGTGAGAAGAAGTGTAGAACAGCTTTTACCTTAACCACTTGAAATCATTTGTGTCTTTCTCCGCAGCTGTTCATAAAAATGGTTTCATCGTCTTCATCGCAAGCTCACTGCTACACATGCTCATTACATGCAGACTTTGGCAGGTGAACAGGAAATACTCAGTGAACCCTGAGGTACAGTAATCCTTGGTTTCTTTTAGTTGTCTGTCCAGTCTAATCAGTTGTGTGTGTCATTAACCAATTACAAGATGAGGTCCCTGATTTTCTGTACTTAGTTATGAACACCAAATGCTTTGTACAGACTTTGAACAATATCTTCATTCATTCATTCATTCTTTCATTCATTCACTCATTCATTCATTCATCATTTGTTTTGAGCAGAAGAGAATAAAAAAAAACATTTTTAGATGTACAAGGAACCAATAGAAGAGCAAATACATTAATATATAAAGGTTCATATAAATAAAAGTTCATTCATATGTTTTGGTCGTGCCCTGTCCTTCAAAAATTCTATACTGTAAAGATGTGTTTCAGACCTTATCTTCTATACTCAAAGTTGACATACGTCATAATCCCTTGTTTGCCATCTTTGGCACTGCGAGGGAGGACGAGGTCCGCTTGACACCTGCTCAGTGCCGTGTCATATCCTTCTCGTCTTTGCTGGGTAGACGTGCAGTTTTAACCCGATGGAAAGATGCTGCCCCACCCACTCATGCTCAATGGCTGGAGGACCTCATGTTTTGTCTCGGCCTGGGAAAATATTCCTTACTCTCTTCACTTCTCTGATATGAAATTTGACAAGATATGGGGCCCCTTTCTGACCTACTACCATAACTCCAAAACCCTCTCTCTTCATCTGCAGACTTTAATTCCCAGTTCATTATTGCTTTTACTGTATCGTGGGGCTCTAAAAGCAGCAAATTAACGGTCCTTGTCTTTCTTTCTGGGGGGTTTTTCTTTTTTTTCTCTCTCTCTTTCTGTCTTGTTTTGTTTTGTCTTGATTGTTGGGAGTCTGATGTTTGTTTCCTGTTTTGAAAAACCTTGTCTTCAATTGAACAAATATTGTAGATTTTCCTTCTCACCAGAAGAATCAATAAATATATTTGATTGAATAAATAAAGGTGATCAAGACAATATAGCAATTGCCATGTACACTAGTAATAACAAAATAAATTCTATATGTACTGCTCAAAAGGAGTGGGAAAAAGAAAACTTATGAAATCCCACCCCCATCTCACATTTATATAACATAACACATTACTTTTGCTTCCTTAATGTTACAGTTACGTCTTTGAACAATATTAATCATGTATCTGTAACCTGATTTATGTAAATCCTCTGTGCTGTGGGGTGTCACTGTTGTCTGAAAACAGTGCTGTTCCTCCTTTGTTAGAAAATAGGTAACCACCACTCCCTATTCAAGACGCCTCCTTGTCACAAACTAGTAGCCTGATGAAGGTCTAACACCAAAAAATCATTCTAAAATCATTTCAGACTAGACATTGTATTTTAACATTCACTGATATGCATCGATGCATTACTGTATAGCTATAGAAAAGAAAAAATTACAGACCTGAGGCTGAGTGACTGGTACTGGAATATATGGTGTATATCCCTTTATTTGTTTCTGTTGAAACCATATAAATTAATCCCTGTTTTTCACCATGCTGTCATTTATAGCCTGCATCAAATACATTATACAAACAACGCCTTGTAGGGTGAAGAATCAAACGTGCTTTTTTCAGGAAATTGTAGTTTCACCACAGCTGACCCACGTTACGTCTGTCTAGTGTAAGAGCAGTCAGACTCTCAGCACCCCCATGTGGTTTCCTAAGTCCTTACACATTCTCCTTTTCATATTTTCATGATGTGTTCCACCAAAGTCATCTTTTTTTGGACTTTTCCAACACACTGAAGTCACATTATTTTAGGTGTTGGGAGCTGTTAAAGCTACAGCTCCTCTGTGACAGTCTGAGGCCAGAATGCCTTTGTTTCTGTAGCACAAGAAAAGAACTTAACATATTAAGATAATTCTTTATTTTCCATTCATATATGTTATAGACATTTTTATTCTTTTCTGATAGTTTATACATGTAAAAACACTAGAGTACCCTTCACTCTCCAAGTATCCCATCACTATTGTTTCATTCATTTAATTTTGTTATTATTTTTTTATGATACACAGAAATGTCAAAAATGACTTCAGGATATCATGCTTATCTCCTCAGTAAGTGTGTTTCTCTTACTTTTGATTATGTTTGAGTGTAATGGTTAATGGTTAACTTCAAATATTATGTGAAAATGGTATTAAGTTGTTAAGGTACATGTATTTTAGCCTGGCCAGCCATTCGTCTTTCTCTATGAGAATCCATCTTGAATCGCGGGGCATAAATCCAAATATGAAGGTGGGACTAACAGGTGCCGAGTAAACCAATCACAGATAAGACAGACGTGACGCTTTTGTCAGAGAAATTTAAGAATACAGGGAATAATCTGTAATTCAAACCTTATTTTTGAATCAAGTAAACAACCGACAACAGTTGTAAAGAGATTTGTGGACTTTGAACTGACTTTGACTCGTGATAAAAAGAAGTTGGTGCGTATGACGCATTGCAAAACACCCACCCCCCAGATGGGTGCATATACAGGGTGTCCCATAAGTCTCCATACATAGGAGACATAATACATTCTATACATATAGGGTTCTAACATGTATTTCTTTATATTTCTTCTTTATAGTTCTTCAGCAGTGGAGGACACACATTGAAATGTGTTCCCTACAAAATGGCAGTCATATAGAGCATGTTATATAAATAAAAATGGTTTATGTCAAGAAACGTTTATTTTTCCTATGTATGGAGACTTATGGGACACCCCGCAGATTGTGCATATTTCACAGCGACTGGTCTGATTCCAGACTGTTTTCTCTGTATTGTATACACTGAGAAAACTGAATGGCTGGCCAGGCTATATGTATTTAACTGAGCTTTAGGACAAAGCTGGAGGACAGGGAATGAACCCCTGCAGAAAAATGGAGATAATTGCAATCGTAGTTCTGGCTTCTTCCCTCAGATAAAGACATGGATCAGTTAAATGGTTGAAATTGCCCATAGGTGTAAAAGACCGTGAATACTGGTCTCAGCCCTGCGATGGACAGGTGACATGTACAAGTTGTAATCCTGCAAAGAATTAAACAATTACAGAAAATCAAAGAGTGACCATGACCAACTGCATCCTCAGGTTTGTTTTTCTTTCTGAGCAGAGCAGGAACTTGATGCATGGACGTTTATAATCTTGGCTCTTCGGTGCCGTCCTGTAGGAAGTCAATGTATAACTGCTAAATTTAACATGTCTGAACATTATTTCAGTGCTTCCCTGTTTCAGTATCTGCAGAGCAAATGTGTCACTTGGTGATACCAGTTTAACCACAAACACCTCCTGCAGTGGCCGGATCTGTGACGCGGCTCGTTCAGCAGCCGTTGTTGTGCTCGGTCACATTTTAGAAACGCAGAGTTTATTGTCACATTTTATCAGTGGCTGTAGCTTTATCAGTGTTTTATTGAGTTTTGCTTTCATGATCCCCTGGTTATGAAAAACCTGGAAAAATTAATTTTAATGTGATTTTAAATTAAATGAAAAGGATTTTGTCTAATGTAGATTTGCTTCAGAATGTGGAAAGTTTAGGTGCTGCAGTGACTAAAAATTCTGCATTTTTGCATAATGCTGGAGCTGTATTATTATAATATTCAGAAAATCCAAATATTTGCTCTTGATAAAACCACAATTAAGTAAGTTCAAATACCTATTTCTGGAAAATACAGTAAGATCTCTATAGGTTAATATCTTTTCCCTTAGAATGGCGTTTTGTCTGTTTACAACAACCCAATCCAGCTGTAGCTGAAAGTAAAAATTCTGTATGAGTACCTGTTTTGTTTTGTTTTTTAAAATATCTGAAGTGAAAATGAAGGTAACTAACAGACAGAAGTTGCAGTTAAATGTTCAGGTAGTATATGTGCACACATCAGAGGAGTAAGTCAACAGACATCAGTAAAAAATAAGATGAAGCCACACATTTTGGGCATTCATGGTCAGCTCGACATCTTCTGTATTTTTAATCTACAAATATCACGTTTCAATCTCCCCACAGGAACTGACATCATATCGCTGGAAAGTGCGTCTCTTCCTGTTTAACGTCAGCTGTTGCCTGGCTGCAGCGTACTTCTTCCGACGCCACAACAAGTACTGTGAACAAGGAGGTGAGTTACTGCCTTCTGATTTGTCTAAATAAAAACTACAATGAAGTTGTAAAACCTGCTTGGGTTTTGGTTTCCTCCAGTGTTAATTTGTTCAGAGTTTAGAATTAAGAATAGAATGGATTTGCACAATATCATTCAGAGGGGTGTTGGACTTGATATCTTCATTATTCTCATTTGTTTTCCTCAGTCTACACTCTCTTCGCTCTCTTTGAATACCTGGTGGTTTTGTCCAACATGGCCTTTCACCTGACGGCTTTCTGGGACTTTAGGAGCAAAGAGGTGATGGTGGCCACGCCTCCTGAGGACAAGCGATACTGAACAGGCACAAAATGCACCAATGGCACACGAGAAAGCTTTAAACTTTGATCACATGATGGTATCACAAACATGTTTATGTGTACTGATATTGAAGCCTTTTTTAACCTAATCATTCCAACAAAACACGGAGTATTTATCCTTCTTCTGATGATGATGACGTTTTGTACTGTGAGGATGTGAGGACACCAACATTAAAACCACACTGTTATTATATTGTCACGCACTTGTTGTAGTATGAATGTTATGTTTTTCTAGCAAATAAAGCTTGAGCCAAAGCAAACGCTTCTTCTCCAGAGACTGTTAAGGGTTAAGGGTCATGTTTTTAAGAAATACCCACTGGTGGAAACTTAAAATCAGGTCTACTTTTTAAGATATGAAAAGTTGTGGTTAAATAAGTTTGTTCAGATTAACCCTTCACCTGCCAAATAGGCCTCACCCAAAGTTTTACCACCTCTGACAGCACCAATTCTGTCTGTAACATCTGTCCACGCTGGTCACATTCTTTCAGGTTGTCATGTCCATCTGATTCTTATGAATGTGAACTCTTAGGAAGTCCTTGAGGGAATTTTGCCAAATTCAACAAAAATACTGAACTTGCGGGTGAAGTTCAAAGATCAGAAATTTAAACACTAATTGACCAAAATCATCATAAATACGTACAAGACCAACAATGAGTGCTGTAATGACCCCTCATCCACCCCTTTTGACAATAAGGAATGTCCTAAACCTTTACCCCTGTTGGTCCCTGCTCCCCTACTAGGATCACTAACCCTTCACCTCATGTGTACTAACTTCTATCTGCCTCCATGACTGAGCAGTCACCCAAAAGACCTGAGAAATGTAGGTCAACATTGGCATCCAAATTTGATGCGCCGACCCCGACTGGACCTTGACCATGAAGGTCAAGGTCGACGGCAAAAGAGCCTGGCTGTTTCTCAATACGTGTTCTTATCTGTTCTGTTCTCGCAATCTTGTGAAACATCATTTGGGGTCCATGGAGTGTTCCATTTAAAAGTCTGCAAAAACAAAGGTTGGATGGAATGCCCAGATGTTGTTTTTGTCTCCTACCTTAACCCTTTTATGCCTGAATTATGAGAACCTTAGTCAATATTTTTTCTTTAGTGATTTTATTCCACTTTAGGCATGACAAAACAATGCAATTGAAATTTTTTTAAGAACCTATTTTTCATGAAGTTACAAAAATGTCCACTTAGCAGGACACCATGCTTTTAATTTTTGAAGCAAAGAAACATGCTTTTAAAACCCATTATCAGAAAGTGATATACTGTGAATGAATGTATGTATGAATGAATGAATGAATGGATGAATGAATTTATTATGGTTTTACATCAATCACTTTGTATATTAATCGTAATAAACATAAAAATCAAAAAAGGAATAGGCTGGAAGCAAAAGCTTACTTTTTTGCCTGTCCTTTTCAGCTAATACACTGCTTACGTCAACTTAAATGTGAACAGCATCGAGCATTCACACCATAAAAAAACAAAAAAACAAAAATCAAAAACAAATGTACCATCTCAATTGAATATTTCTAAATAATTTAAACTTAAGGCATTTTTTAACTTCTATACTGTGTGAAAACTATGATATAAAAACATTTTTAATGCAGCTAATCTGATGTTTTCTCACATTTTAATATACTTTAATACTAGTTCTTACTCACTTCATGGAGATAATATGCAACAAAAAAATTTTTAAGAAAACTGTTAATTACAGTCTAATAACAATTAGCAATTGATTTACACTCAAACATGTCACTGCAGATCAGGTTTATCAAGAACAGCAAAGTTACAGTAATGGTATGAATTGCGGTGTTTGGAATGATGCATAAGCGTCCACTGTGTTGGCTGATATGGAACTAAAACAATAAAACCTGTGAATACACAAGAGAACAGCTGGAGAAGAACTGTCCACTGTAGTGACCACTGTGCATGAAAGGGTTAAATCAAGAATGCACTGGTTGGTAACTCGTGTGGACTTGGCTGGCAAATATCCCAGAATGCTTTTTGTTTACTTTAAAAGGGAAGGGTGGCTTCTGTGATAACTTAATTTTGAAATGATTAAATGAGTAGATGACCGCACATGACGTAGAGTAACCAGAAATACATCTGTATCATCATGATATGGGATTCAGTGAAATTTGTTTATTCAGTTAAGATGATTATACAATATGTGTAAAAATTTAAATGACATGTAAATAGTACAAATGTATTGAAATCAAATCGGGCGATATATTGTGGTGGATTGAGGGAATACGTGAGGAAGCCGATGACAGAAATACAGCAGAACCAAGGAGGAAAGTTCACAAGTGCGAACTGTTCCAATTACAGAGATACTTGCGTTCTTAGGAAGTCCGTTCTCTGAGACTGTTCCTACCAAGACTGTACTAATAACTAATAACTCGATATTGAGAAACGCCCCTTGTCCAAGAGCTTCTCAAGTTGCACCTAAATCCCAAACATGACTTAGAATAATCGCCTTAATAAATTTCTTCAGAGTTGTCACTAGTGGACATGTTTACATTTTATACAGGAAGTGAATAATAAATCCAGAAAATATCTGAATCATTGACACAAATAACTAGTTTGACATCTACATTAAATTTGAGAGTGAAACCTGCTGTTGTTAACCTTTAACCAGACACTGAGTTCATCACACACAATGCATTGCTTGTTTGTTCAGTTCTGCTGAAGTAATTTGACAGTAAAATGAGCCTGATTTACCGTCAGCCAGCAGAATAATGAGAACTTCACATGAAACCCAGCAATAAATAGAATCAGCTGATGTGACTCCCCTGCCAGAGTTCGATCAGACTCCTATCAGTATTTTAAAATCAATGGGTTTTTGGTTCGGTTTGTTTGTTAACACTCTAGCAGCAAAAGTGTTTGTTGAATTCACACCAAATTAGGGTTATAGATTGCCAGTGACCCAGAATAGGTGTCATTACATTTTGGGAAAAGTAGGTCAAAGTTCAAATTTTGTACGATTTTTTCAAATTCTACCAATTTACTTATAATGGGCGAGATATGTACGAGGGGCGTGGTTTGTTTTGTTGTGCCTATCATTATTATTAGACACTACAATAGGTCATGATGTTGAGATGAAGCCCCATCCCTGATTCAATCACACAATAATACAGAATACAGAATAGATCTTATTACATTTTAGGAAAAGTAGGTCAAAGTTTCAATTTTTAATGAATTTTTAAAATCGTTTTTTTCCCCCCATTTATTTATAAAGGGTGAAATTTTAAATGTCTGTAGCAGCAAAACTATTGGGTGAATTCATACCAAATTGGGTTTATAGATTGCCAGTGACCCAGACTAGATGTCATTTTATTTTGGGAAAAGTACATCAAAGTTTCAATTTTTAATGAATTTATTAAATGTATTTTTTTCCCCCATTTACTTAAAATGGGCAAAATTTCACATTTCTGTAGCAGCAAAACTATTGGTTGAATTCATACCAAATTGACTTTATAGATTGTGACCCAGAAAGTCTCTCATTACATTTTGGAAATAGTAGGTCAAAGTTCACATTTTAGTGAATTTTTAAAATCTTCCCATTTACTTATAATGGGAGAAATATGTGCCAGGGGCAGGGTTTGTTGTGCCTGGCACCACTTGTTTATGTTTAGGATCAGTCCTGAATACTTCTTCCATTACTGAGTCACATACTTGAACATGCTGTGATTCATTTAAATAAAGACCTGTAGAAATGAAGAGAAATGGGTGGGAACATATGTAGCACCTTCAGATGGAATTTACAACAGGGTAATATTTTTACTTTGAAGTATTTTTACTGAACTTATTAACACCACAATGGGATGAAAAAAGCAGGTCTGAAAATGTTTGTGTTCGTTTGTTTAATTCCCTGCAGTGTTTCCTGAGCTGTAGGAAACAGGACTCATTGATGCCGTACGGTGACTCATTGTCTTGCGTTGTCACGGTATTTTTACCAGATTGACTAAAAAAGAAAAGCAGAACTAACACAGACTGATGTCACACACTCCCCTTCTATTATTTTTCTGCTGATTCTGTCGATACAAGTCAGGAATGTGGTGTCAAAAAGCAATGAGTCATGAACATCTCTGACTTGGTGGAATTTAAGAGTCATCTTCCATGAAGTTAAACCAGTCTGAGTCATTTCTGCTCAACAGCGCCCTCGTATGATGAATACTGTTAACTCATTTGTCACATGGATAATAAAAAAAAGTCTCATTATTACCTCTGCCAAGGAGGTTATGTTTTTGCCAGGGTTTGTTTGTCTGTCCGTTAGTGTGCAACATAACTCAAAAAGTTATGGACAGATTTGGATGAAATTTTCAGGGTTTGTTGGAAATGGGATAAGGAAGAAATGATTAAATTTTGGTAGTGATCGGGGGTGGGGGGGCCCACGGGGGGGGCCACTGATCAGCCTTGGCGGAGGTCTGCGCTCTCCGAGTGCTTCTAGTTATTATTATTATTATTATTATTATTATTATTATTATTATTATTATTATTATTATTTTTATTTATTTATTTATTTATTTATTTATTTATTTATTTATGTATTTATTTAATTACCCCAGCTGCCAAAGGGAAAGCAAGAGGTATTGTTTTCGGTTTGGTTTGTTTGTTTCTTTGTTTGTTAACACTTTAGCAGCAAAACTATTGGTTCAATTCACACCAAATTTGGGTTATAGATTGCCAGTGACCCAGAATAGATGTCATTACATTTTGGGAAAAGTAGGTCAAAGTTAAAATTTTGTGCGATTTTTAAAATTCTACCCATTTACTTGTAATGGGCGAAATATGTACGAGGGGCGGGGGTGGTTGTGTTGTGTGTGTTATTATTATTATTTATTATTTATTTTTATTATTATTATTATTATTTATTTTTATTATTATTAGACACTACATAGGTCATGATGTTGAGATGAAGCCCCATCCCTGATTCAGTCACACAATAATACAGGCAGCTTTCTTCTTGTGCTGAATTTTGTATTAATGTTTATCCTTTTGAGGATTATTGTGCTCATCTTTTTTGCATTTTGTAAATTTTAAATTTTAATTTTTTTTTAAATTCAGATTTTGTTCAGTTTTTAGCACTTTCTTTTCATTTGGTTGATTGATTTGGTCATTTCTTTGTGATTTTTTTTCTTGTTTGTTTTTCAGAAATATTTTGACCCATATATGTTCATTTCTTTGTCGTTTTTATGTTGTAATTTACTGAGTTGTGAGTTGTTTTTTTGGCGTGTTTAATTTCTTTGCTTTTTGTAAACCATGTTGATTATTTTATGTTAATTGCATTCCATTCACATTCAGTTCATTTGTGAAATTCGCTCGTATTTTTTAATAAGTTTGGTTAATTTACTTAATTTCTTCATTTTTGCTGTGTTCGCTCATTTGTTAATAGTTTTGATGATCAGTTTTTTAATTTTGTTTTCTTTCTTTCATTTATTTATTTGGTTCATTTTTCTATTGGGAATCTGTTTGGAGAGGGAAAATGCAGGTGTCATTGATACAGGTGTTGTCATTATTTGTAGATGTGGACATGATGATGATCTTCCAGGCCCAGAAAGCAGTCAGTCATGGCCTGTGATGTCAAGATGAACCTGATGTCAGACTTTGGTGTCATCTTAGGCCCACATCTCTCTGGTTCCAGCGATGAAGGGAAGTAGTCGATCTGTTTTAGTTTCGGTCAACTTTTCTTAGTGAATTGTTGCCAGAACTTGTGGCTCACTTCTTCGAAGACCTTGTCCTTGGACTCTGAAGCCACAGGGTCAGGTTTGACTACAGGGACCCCCACTGTGGATGTTTCATGGGGTAGAATACTGGGACTCTGAGCTCCAGCTATTTTAACAACCCTTTAACAACGACAATCTCTCCTGCGCTGCATTTTGCACTTTACCGCATTCAAATTACTGTAACTCCTGAACCGTTTGTGCTATTCACAAAATTCAAATGACATCGGAAAGCTGAGATCCTAAGCTTTTGCACACTTTACAACACTTTACGGCAGCAATGTGGGACTGTATTACAAGTAGAAATGAACTTCTCAGAGACTTCCACACAGTCTAAACAAACGCCTGGAAATAACAAAAAAATATGAAGCCATAATATGGATACTGAATGTTCAAGACCAAAAAGCATGTTTGAGCAGATGTACAATAGTTAAAAGTTTATTTCTGCAATCTCACAAATTTTCATTCTGGACATTTACAGTTGTTTACAGGGTGGGGAAGCAAAATTTACAATATTTTGAGGCAGGGATTGAAAGACAGTGTATGACCAATTAGTTTATTGAAAGTCATGAGAATTTATTTGCCACAAGAAAATTGACATAATAGAAAATGTTTTTATTCTATGTGTCCTCCTTCTTTCTCAATAACTGCCTTCACACGCTTCCTGAAACTTGCGCAAGTGTTCCTCAAATATTCGGGTGACAACTTCTCCCATTCTTCTTTAATAGTATCTTCTAGACTTTCTCGTAATAGTTTTGCTCATAGTCATTCTCTTCTTTACATTATAAACAGTCTTTATGGACACTCCAACTATTTTTGAAATCTCCTTTGGTGTGACGAGTGCATTCAGCAAATCACACACTCTTTGACGTTTGCTTTCCTGATTACTCATATGGGCAAAAGTTTCTGAACAGGTATGGATAATAGTGTTAGGTATGATTATGACATCAATATATGTTTGGTTTCAAAACAATTGACGCAGTGCCTGCTGAGAAAAAACAACTAAATGTTCATTGTAAATTTTGCTTCCCCACCCTCTGTAAGTATGCTAAAAACTTCAAGTCCATTTTTTTTTTTTTTTACTAAAACACTATTTTAAGCATTTATTATTCATTCATTTTCTGAACCCGCTTTATCCTCACTAGGGTCACGGGGGTTGCTTGGAGCCTATACCAACTACGTACGGGCAAATGCGGGGTACACCCTGGACATGTCACCAGTTCATCACAGGGCTGAACATATTTATTATTGATAATAATGGTAATTAATGGCCAGTTATTGAAAGTTAAGTTCTTCCTGAAAATAAAGGTGCAAAAGAATTGGCAAAAAGGACATTTTCTAACACTTTTATTGCAAAGAACACATGAAGACACCTAAGCATCCTGTTATAATGGCAGTCTTAAAAGGGTTAAAACCAAAGAACTGTGGCATGTTTTCAGCTGCGTTATGTTTGGTGAACTTTTTGTGGGACCCACTCCCCACCGTCACCTGCATGATGAGCTCCATCCTCTGTGGCTGATGCTGCTGTTCCAACAGATTGTATTCAGAGCTCTTCTGTTTCCTGGCCTGCAGCTGATGGGGTCCTTGTTCTGTTGCTACTCAGAGCTGATCAGAAATCTGGATGTGTTTTTTTTTTCCTTCCTTTTGGTGGTGGGCACAAGCACAAGGGCCTTTAACTACCCCATAATGATTGTCATAATTCTCTACTCTTTTTTGTTTTAAATAAAGCAGGCCAAATATCTGAGATTTTAACTACTGATTGGTGAGAAAACCTCTCTGAAGACATCACTTATGCTTGTAGGGGATTACCAGGCACTTTTTCACCATTTTACCTTGTATGCAGGAAACTAGGATCAGAACATGATCTGTGCAGAATGAAAATAACCAATAATTGGTGTATTAATTTTGAATTAAAAGAATTGTTAGTTGCAGCCCTCGGCCTGTATTTTCATTCACAGATATGGTACATCTTAGCTAATGCAGTCTGAGAAGAAACACAGCTTTTGTATATATTGTCTCTATTGCAATGTGCCGATAGCATGATAGCTTTCTATGCAAATATAAACCCTGATTGCCAGATGAGTGAAAATATTAGTTATGTTTTTATGATTATTCACTCCCTGTGAGTGTCTTCACAAATGAGTCAAAGGTTTTAGACCACACAGCTCTGAGAAGCCACTGACAGACATCTTCTCTGTGTTTCATGCATCTGTTGTGATCTGGTCATCTTAGAAAAGCTGGTCCACCAGCAGGAGACGCGGGGACAGGAAAAGGAAATGGCTTCCTGCCTCTGAGGAGACGCTCCGCAGGAAAAGACGACATCCTGAAGCCTGAAACAGCTCAATCATACTGAACTGAAACACTCCAGCAAAGTTAACTTGGAAGATTCTTAGCAGGTTTGTCACCATGAGAAACCACTGACATTATAACTCTGCTGTAACACTGATCACACAGTGAAAACATGGGGAAAAACTATGAGATGAGGGAGATACAGCTTACAAACAGTAGAAATATCTGGAACAAAATAGGGAATTACTGTAGAAACAGGGCTTGTAATTTATTTCATACGTTAACAGTACGACAGTTGGAGATGGCAACTTAAATGATGGGCTTCCTGTTTGGTTTAGGGTCTGGTTCCAAGAGGTTTCCTTGCGGACCTGATGTATGATCAGATCACAAAATGAAATCCACATCACTGTCAAGGAAGATGCCGTGGGTCATGCCCATTATACTGATCATGGTTTTCAGTATAATTCAGTCTGGTCAGAGCTGTACCCATGAAGCTGTAGGTTAGCCATTCTACCTTTTTACATCTCCAACAATGGTTTGATGCTCCTCGAACTGTTGCTGATTGAATAAGTCTAGATCAACTTGTCAGTCTGAAGTATGAGAAAATAAATTGAAAAAATAAAGAAGCTACTGTTTGTTCATAAGGAGGAGGATTCTGACAGATATTGACACTAATAAGCTCCGAAATTCTTTCTTCTTTAAAGTCCGTTAGCGCACATACCACATTTGTTAGGCACATGTACACTGTTTCTCATAAAATAATAAAGAATAATTTTGTTTCCAGACACATTCCTCTTTTTATTCCTATTTAAACCCATCAGTAAACACCTTTGACCAGATGCAATGATTACATACTGAGTCCCAGTTACACTTATTCTATGAAGAATAAATTGCATTGTCACAATCATTTCATCAATAGAGGTAAAAGTATCTTATCCCAACTTTATGGGCAACAGTGTATCGACAGTAACAGAATTTAAGCTTTCCATCTTGATTGTGATGTCAGTGGAAAATGGCTGCCATGTGAATCTGGTGTCTATAAATGGCCTCTGATGTCAGATAATCCACTAACATACTGATCCTGACTGAAACTAGTGAGTAATGTGAGGAACCTGATTATCTGTAGAATGCTAAAGATTCCCCAATGAATATACGACACCCAAGGAATGTAATTTCTTTCTGCTATTTGCGTTACGTGCTCCATCTCACAATGTATTATATCATTCTATTCTTTCGCTAACTAATATCATTCAAAGTAAGCAGTTTGGGAAATGTAGGTGAACCTGGCTGTTTGCTGTAAGGAAGAATGACTACAAGTATGAAAATATTGTGACAAAAAAATGCCATATTCTTGGAATTTACAATGAGAGAATGAGCTTAGATTAGGTAGCAACTGACACTGGCATCTGATATGATAACTGTTTTCATGGTCATGTAACTGTGTAGAACACCAGGTTAATTTTCACATTTGACACTTGGTACTAGTTGCATGTGTATTGCAGTGTATTTAGTATGTACTGATTCCAAACACAGCCATAGATTTGTACTTTCATGTGCTGCTCAGATAGCCTGACTGCATTTCCCATAATGCAACATAAAAGTGTCTTCCTTTCTGATAAGTTTCAACTCTGTGTATTTCCAGATTTTTTTTTTAACTGCTTTGTAAACTCATGTTCAACAAAACAAATCAGACTCCAGGTTTATATTATGGGATGGCCATTGTTTTGTAGTTTTCAAAGGTCACTTTTAGATACTAGCCCACATATTAAAATGCATTTGGCATCTGTATTTAACTGACAATGACTATGTTCACGATTTAAAGGCCTTCAGAGGAAAGTCAGTGCTGCCATAGCCTTCAGGTGCATCTGTCATTTGATTATTTTATTATCTACCACCACATGACCCCTTTCATTTTTGGGGAAGTTGTTTGTCCGCAGCTCATTTTAAACTCACTTCCTCCCCATTCATTTGCCTGAAGAACAAACACCTACACAATTACACACATATCCCTGCGTCCTACTCGAAAACTGAAAACAAGCTCCCAACTGTTTGAATAAGACAAAGCAGGCAGATATACTGTATGAAACATTTTAAATGTATTGTCACATTTAAATAAAAATACAGCAAAATAATAAAATCAACAAATAGAATCACATTTTCTCACAAAACCGAAGCCAACTGGACTTCTTACTCCAATACCATCTCAGAAAGTCACTTTTGTATTCTAGGTTGAAAAAACAATGAGGATCTCTTTCAACATAAAGGGGTTTGACGGTTTATTGTGCTCTAATCTTGGGTTTGGGCTTGTTTTTAATAGAGGAGAAATGGAGTTTTCTGATATGAGCATTACACATAAACACATCAGAAACACATTTTTACTTTCTCTACTAATCATAGGACTTGAAATTTTCAAACACTGATATAAAAAAAGGAAATCTTGATTTTTAAGCAAATTTAAAACTGATTCCATGTAAATCTAAAGCATAGGTTCACAGGTAGGTTTAAAGCATGTAAAATCTGAAATATGGACATTCACAGAAGTGCTCATGACAGTGCTCTGACAAAAAGAAATTCAAGATGGATAAATGAAATTATATCAGTTAGATTATGTCATCTGTGACAAATGACTCCTCCATCATCCCCCCTTTCTAACCAAACGTAACCACATCCAGCTGCTGGAGGCTTGTCAAGCTATTAGAACAAGTGAAAATGCAGAATCGGTGTTTGTATAGTACCTGCAAATCCAACAGGAGATATTCCCAAAGTTTACGATAGAAACAAAAACATAAGAGCAAAGATGTCAGACACTGAAAACCTTTTAAAGATCACTCACAGCTGAATCTAGCAATTTTCCTTATAACATACAGGAGGTTCACGCATTTATAGACTAAAATATAACATATGAGGGGATTCCCCCCTGTATTTTACAAAATTAGTAATTGATCCTTCAGATATTTATCAGAAAATATCATCTTTTCATATTAACAGTTATGAAATATCAGCGAGAAATATACAGCACACTCTAGAGAGTGCATTTAAGATCTGCATTTACAATATTGTCAATTTGGTCAATAAAAATACTTTGTATACTCCAGGGTAAAATGCAAACTAACATTAGATTAGTTGTTAATGAATATGATATTTTTAAAATCTCTGATATTTTAAAAATTTCAATACAGGACATTTATGTAGACTTTTATGGACTTGCATACACCGTGCTTCAACAAAAATGTCATTAGTGCAACAATTTGTGAAGTGTGGTTCACTATTATTTGGCTTACGTTACCACATGGAGGAAGTGGTCTGAGCCAGGTTAGAGGGAGAAGAAAGGATATATTTTAAACTAGCAAATTCTTATTAAAACTAAACATAGATTGAATCAGTCATGCAAGTGTTTGTTTTTTTCCCATGTTAAATCATATTATTCTATATTATATTAATTTGGCAGATGTGACTCAAAAAATCCATAACAAACCGACACCAGGACTGAATAAACATTTAAATAAAGCCTGAATTTGGCTGGATTGAAAACCTAAACAAACCCATCTGAAGCCCCAAATCCATCCAAACCCCTCAAAGATAAAAATCTAATCAGAAATTAAAAACATTAAAACACATTTTTCAGTCTTTCAGGTATTTTTTTTTTTTTTTTTTTGCAGAATCAGCCCCTTGTCGTCTACTGGTCTGGTCTGGTCTGGGTCCGGTCTTCGTCTGGTCTGGTCTTCATCTGGTCTGGTCTACAGTAGGACACAGGGCTTCTTGCTAACCGTGGGTTGCGGGTTCAGGAAGGCCCTCACGGCCTCAGTGAACACGTCCTTAATTCCATCCTGGTTCAAGGCTGAACACTCCAGGTAGCGGATAGCGTGAATCTGGCGGGCGAGGGCGGTGCCCTGCTGGTGGGTGACTGGGGTCTGGTTCTGCTCCTTCAGTTTCCTCTGAATTTCGCCGTCGTTCCGGAGGTCGCTCTTTGTCCCGACCAGGAGGATGGGAACTCCAGGACAATGATGAGTCACCTGTCGATAGAAACGGAAAAAGAATATAAATATCTATGTCTTTTGTTGAAAATAATACCTGCTTTCAGATTGTTCACTATAGGCAGGGAGGCTCTAATGACAACTACAGTCATTACAGGTGCATTATGGGACATGTAGCATCCCGTTCTGTGTTCTACATCTCTTTATTAACTGTGGCTTCTTGGACAATATTTGTTCAAAATGAAATCATTCTCATTAGTCATTTCAACTGAGCAGTTTACAAAGAAACTACAGTTATCTGATAAGATGTGTTTCGATCCTCCAAAGCATTTATACATAATAGAAGTTCAATGACATCACAAAGTGGTTCCACCCACTCTGAAGAGTCTAACCTGATGGAAATACAACAGAAGAAGGGCCCATTTTGACATTTAGTCTTGTGGTAGGGTGCAGCAGAAATGAATCACGCAACCCAGAACTGTGTTGACGTTCTGTATTTCCCAGTCAGTGTTTTATTTGAATGGGTGTTTGGTTGTGTGAAATAAGGTCAGCGGTTTTCACAACAGGTTTTTAAACTGTGTTCAACAAAATTCTATACATCAGTCAATACATAGCTTTTGAAACATTTATAAGTCTTGAAAAAGCATTTGTTTGGTTCAGATGAGACTCCAGCGGTTGTTATGGACATTAAATGCTGTCACACTAAACACAGAAAATCCTCCACTAACTCGTCCACATTTACAAACTTATTGTGTTGAACACTAACAGACAATTCTACTCACAGCTACATCAGCTATCAGCATGTCTGTCTGTCATCATTTAGTTTTTAGAGCGTAACTGGAAAACCACTCCCCACCTTTTCACCAAACTTGCTAAAATTCTTTATGTGTTGGTGGGGGGCATTATGGTACTTTGTCTGTCATCTATCCATGTTTTCATCAGACTGTTTGTTGTCACTCATTTCCAAACCAGAAAACATCTTGTCATGTCCTGACCACACTATTATGAATATTTTTCAAAAAAATATTTTTCCTTGCATTTATTTTTAATTGGTTTATTTTTGTTTATAAAATACAAGTGTGCACACTAAAATGAAACACATCTAAAAACCACAACAATAGCTGACAGACTGCAAACACTGTAGACCCTCAAATAATACTGAGTGAAATTAATCAGCAATGACAACTTATGTTATAAACTAAACTTAAAAGCACTGGTTAGACTGTTGAATGAGTGTTCTTTACATTAAACAGATGTTACTAAAACATCACCGCATCTTCCAACTGTATGTTCATTATACAAAACAACAATATGTATGAATTGGGGTGTAACATCTAATATCTTTTTCCTGTCCACATGGATATGCACAAACTGGAGTTTTTCTTTTTAAAAAATCTCTATGCTTTTGAACTAAATGTTTTTTTCAAATTATCTATGCTGATGTGACTGGACACACTAATGCAGTGTTTTTCAACCTTGGGGTCGGGACCCCATATGGGGTCGCCTGGAAGTCAAATGGGGTCACCTGAAATTTCAAGTAATTGATAAAAATAAAAATAACTCACAAATAAAAAAACATGGTGAGTTGACAGAGACAATCCCAATCCATAAAAGACATGACAAACTGTGAGTCTGAAACTGAAGCACTGTGGTACTTTTTATCTTTCAAATGTTCATTGTGGACAGTTTAAGATGCTGCGGCTCTTTCATGATTCATAGTTTGAGTTCTTGTTTGTTCAGTATTAATTGTCAGCCTTGTAAATCCAAGCTGGACTGACTGTACATATCCTGACCAAGGAAAATCAAAGTCTCCCTTTGTGCAGTAATCTACACCTGGCTTTGTATTTTTGTATTTGTATTTATTTATTTAGCACAATAAAAACAGTGCAGGGAGGGAACGAAGCCCAAAGGGCTTGTACAGAGTTCCACTCCCATCTTCTACTATAAATAAAAAATAGAACATACAAACATAAGAAAACAATAATTAAACAACAAATAACAATACAGAAAATACTGAAAAAGTCAGGACAGGAGATGTTTTTTCAGTGAGTTTTTGAAAGATGTAAATGACAGTATAGACTTCAGAGACATGACTAGATTGTTCCACAATTTAGGATTTCTAAATAAAATATTAAATTGATGACCAGATGTTCAACAGAAGGGTAAATGAAGATTGTCGCTATGTCTAGTTGAGTATAAAGGCTTTTCTGCCTCCGTCCATAATAATATACGTTATATAGACTAAATGTCGTCTAAAATTAATGTTTATTTGCAACATAGTATAGAAAACTATAACATGATCAAAAACAAATTAATTTTAGCAAAAAAATGTCTCCGTTTTGAATATCTGGGGTTGCCATAAATTTGTGATGTTAAAACAGGGTCATGAGCCAAAAAAGGTTGGGAACTACTGCACTAATGCGAGACCCTCAAGCTTTCATTACAAGATGGTTCAGTGTATTCTAGCCTCTAGCTTTGCTTAAAAGCACATATTTTTTTGGAGCCTTATGACCACTGAGATGTTCACCAATCCCTAAAGCCTTTTCTATGGTTACTGCTTCTTACAGAGGAGCAAAAACATTTTTGTGTATGGGTCTTAACAAAAGATGATCTAACTAAAGGAGAAGAATTCCACAATTGATGAAAACCCAACAGCTAACCTGCTAATTAGCTTAAACACTGGTCAGTGAGAGTCAGTGGTATCAGTTTTCTGACGTCCACCAATGTTTTAATGTTTACAACAGTCAGTGGTTAAATCAAGCAGAGTTCTAGGCCATGGCAGTAGAAATTTGTCATGTGCTTATGTATGAGTCTGTTCAAGTGGCCCCATCTGTTCTAACACCTCATGCTGTGTCACTGGTATTAAAAAACAATCATTTGGTTTGTATCAGATATTATCAGGTGGTTTGATATGTTACTGGTCTATGGGTAAGATGTTGATCACCATCACAGAGGTCATCTAATTATTAGGAAACCAAATGTTTAACAGAACAGGAGTTTGTTCAGTCCTGAGCCACTTTTCCCAATCGGACTAAACTCAGACAGAGCAGCCTGACGACCCTACAGATCATGACACATTCACACCTCAAGTGTGGATTCTTTAGATAGAACACCTTTTCCTTAACCTGTCAGTATGAACATGGTTGAATATTTGACCTCTGACCTCAGGATGCCATTTGTGTTTGACGTTCTCGTAGGAGGCGGGGCTTGAAATGGAGAAACAGATGATGAAGACGTTGGTCTGTGGGTATGACAGAGTCCTCAGCCGGTCATATTCCTCCTGCCCCGCCGTGTCCCACAGGTTCAGACTGATGGTCCTGCTGTCCACCGTCACCTGAACGCACCACGGACACACAGGTACGAAAGCAGAGTTAGTGACAGAAACAATCTGCTGGAGAATATTCAATCAATCAATCAATCAATCAATCAATCAATCACATTTTATTTATATAGCACCAAATCGTAACAAAAGTTATCTCATGACACTTTACATATAAAGCCAGTCCAACCAGACTCTCTTATCTTTTTACACAATATATCAGGTTTATGGAACTAATGAAATACCACATGACATATTTATATAAACATAATATACATAACATAAAATTAAATAAACATTAGCTTCTATCTTACATCAACGTTCAATATCAACATTCATTAATGTTGTCTAATTTTCATTTCACTTTGATATTTCTCTCACTACCCAGTAAATTTAATGATATTTCATTTCAGAAAAAGCAAAAATAACCTTATCTGATTTACTGATGAAATAAAAAATACAGACTACAGGAAGTACCTACAGTATGCCATATTAAAGCCAATTTATGGAAGAAATAAGTAAATAAAAATGATGGTGGAGTAATGTTTCAAGAAAGAAGATATTATCTGAGATTAAAGTGTACCTGTACTGGTCATGTTTATGACATTACGTGTGCTTTGCGTATTACTTATAAGCAAGAGAGGCGCAAAGTCAGTAAAAAAATCACAATAAATGCGTCACACTGGACCTTTGTATTATATGAATTACTGACGTGGGCAGAACCTATGGGGAACAGCAATTTGCCAGCATGAAGTGACGTACCATTGTTGATTCAGGGTGATCAAGTGTGAGTAAACAAGCAGCAGTCAGTGAGCGAGACTGAGAGGAAAGCAGGTGTTTGCACTTGTTTGTTTAACCGTAAGCTTTGCATGCCGCCATTGTTCTAGAGACGTGACCCAGCACTGGACGATAATGTGTCATCTTAGACTGGTGTCTGCTACACAGGGTCACGAATCAGTCCATCGTAGCCCAGGTAATCAGACAAACCCATGAGTCTGCGTCACTACAGGTGTTGGAAGAGCTTGTGAAGGAGGTGTCATGTCTGACTGACGGAGAAGTGACTCATGGTGTGTTCCAAAGTGCTGGGAGGTAGAATACATCCCACCTGGAGTTAACTACATCCCACCTTAAAGCATTCCAGATGATCCAAGTTGAACATAAATAATAAATATGGAGGACCGCAGATCTAAGCTCCTATTTGCTTTCTTACTGAAGATGTATTTTTGCTGTCGACAGCACAGTGTTCTCACATACACAAACGAAATGTAAGAGGCGAAATGATGGATGAGTTAATTATACTTTGTGAAGTTTTTTTTTTTTTTTTTTTTTATTGTGACCTTGCACAATGTGTGCCGCCATTGTTGTGTTGACGTCACATTGTAGTTTGCAGTGAGGTTGGGGTAGTTCGATCTGGCCCCACTTTGCAACTAGGACCTCCTGCTTCAACAGGCGTTCCAATGCATTTTTCCTAATTGGATGTAGGAAACTTCCCACCCCCCCAGCACTTTGGAATGCACCATTAGTACACACACATATCTGACAACAAGCTATAAGTTACCTGACAGAACCACTAGTATTATATGCAATCTTTTGAAACAGCTAGCAATGAAAATTCACAACAGGTACCCTTTAAGGCAGTGGTTCCCAACCTTTTTTGGCTCATGACCCCATTTTAACATCACAAATTTCTGGCAACCCCAGACATTCAAAATGGAAACACTTTTTTGCTAAAATTATTATTTTTTTGATCATGTAATAGTTTGCTATACTATGTTGCAAATAAACATTAATTTTAGATGATATTTAGGCTATAGAATGAATAGAATGCACCTTTTTGATGTCTGCTTCTCAGTTTCTCTTGCAGATGTCTTATTGGAGCCAGGCGGGTGAAGAAATCTTTCCATTCACTGTTCGGTCCGGTTTTCTGACTGCGACTGTGTCTGGTTGAAGCCTTGTAGCGCATGCAGTCACATGATCGGGTCGATCAAGATATGCTCTCTCAGATATTATATCCTGCATTTTATTTGAACTTGATTTTTATTTGGAAAAATGTGTGGTGTTTTAATTATAATGAAATATATACTGAATCATTACAAATATTTTTTATTAGTAATTTTTTTCTCAGCAATTACTAGAAATTTCAGGCGACCCCATTTAAATTCCAGGCGAGCCAACGTGGAGTTGCAACCCCAAGGTTGAAAAACACTGCTTTAAAGATAAATATTTTTGAGGATTTTTTAAAAACCTAATTCTTGCCCTAAAATGACATAGTAAGTAGTTGTATGTATTTTTGTTTGTATAAAACAAATTGGGTTTCTGGTGCAGATCAGGTGGTGAAAGTCACCATTATTTGTATTTTTGTCCCACCTGGCTACTGTAGTTGTCGAACACAGTGGGGATGTACTCTTTGGGAAACGCTCCAGTGGTGTAGGAGATGAGGAGGCAAGTCTTCCCCACAGCACCGTCGCCCACTACCACACACTTTATAGTCTGCATGATGACCTCTGACCCCTTTTATAACCTGCAACACATGAAGCACAGTAAACATGTTAAGTAGGAATATGCAGTCACAATACTGGACCTTTCAGTACAAGTCTAAGATTTATTTTAAATCACAAATAATATTTAACATCTTAAGGAGAGTATTTTTATTTAATCAGCCCAAATATAGAAATTATTCTCAAAAAACCCATTTCACAGAGTTTCTTGCATTCACGTTGAATTCATGTTGAATTTGTCCTCAGATCAGAACACCCATTGGCAAAGATTTGAGAAATGTTTGTGCGACACAACAATCTTCAATTCTACTGTTGTATACTATCAGATGATTTACATCAGAATATTTATTTATTTTTTCATCATTTGTAGTATTTATTGATAGTTATTGTCATTATTTTATTCTTCATTATGATCTCTAAACCTTAAAATTAACACTTCACTATCAATGCAACAATTACCTCTTCAGAGAATTTATTTTAACAATACTAATAACAAAACAACAAAAAGCAAATCCTCTTCAATCCCACTCAAAATAATATCAATTTTTTTGGTTTTATTTTTCAACACAGGATGCATTCTTTAGGCAATGTAATTATTTTTGTCACTTCTGTCTATATTTCACAAAAGAGGTGATTTTAAGCTTCATTTGATATCGTTTGTCATATAGTATTCATATTAGAACTGTTACTTCTTTTCCTGTCCTGTTCATGTGATGAACTGTGAAATTACCTCCTGGCCTGAAGAATCCCACAGGATTCTCAAAAAATAGTCCTCATCAGTCATATTCCCTCCCCAGATACAATGGTCACTGAATATCTCTTTTTTTGTCACTTTTTTAACATTTGCTAACCTCTGTTCATTTCCCATAGCAGTACTTCCACTTTTTTTCCCCTAGCTAAGCGTCTGTGTGTTTAGATTTTCATTCTGGTTTCCTTGTAGTTGGATTGGCAAAGCATTTACTATATTCACTTATAAGAAACTGACAAACCTGCTATGTTTAAAAGGATGTTGTTCATTCAGTTGAACCTGAAACAGATTTCTATTTGATCAGATGATTCAATTTTAGCAGAAAAAAGGGAGGAGAATTAATCCTGGAATTTTTACTTTGTTTAAATATTCAATTTTGATATCAATATTTCAAAAAGCTGTCTGTTTCATTCAGTTATGTTGCTTGTTGCAATATTGCAACTTTGGTGCTTAAAGGGTTAAAACGGTGCCTGGGAAAGTCTCTAACAGAACTGAAGTCAAAGGGAAGAAATTACTAAGAATCAAGGAAGTTAAAATCTGGAAAAACACTCATAAAGCAATTAAAGCATCAAATGGAGTCTGTTTTAGAGCTGCAACAACTCATCAATATTTATCTATTGTTAAATTAATCACATCTATAACAAAAGTTAAATGTCTCTTATTTTAGCTTCTTAAATGTAAATATTTTCTGGATTCTGTCTTCATGTAACAACAAATTAAATATCAACATTTTGGATCTAACAACACATTTAAGAACCTCATCATGGGCCTTGATGAACATTGTTCTCCATTTTATGTAATTTTATTGACCATGCAAGTAATAATATGCAGGAAGAAACCAGGATCACTAACTGTTCCATATTTTTCTGGTTATTTCAGGTCATTTTAAGTATCTGTTTAGTTACATAAAACTTTTTTCCCAACAAACAGAAAAGAAAAGTACAGTATAGGCCTTTTTGATGAGTGGTTGAAAGCATTTCCTTCCTTTATTGGAAGAGTGTTTATTTTAAAAGCTCAAATAGAGAAGTGCAAGTGAAAATAGAAAGGTGCTTGCTTGAGAAAAGTACAAATGTATATGTAAATGTAATGGGATATTCATTAGAATGTGACAAAGATTTCCTCTGCTAAGTTTACTTGCATTTGTTTACCTTCACTGAGCCTGATTGGTTGATAGTTTGTGCTCCGGGTGACAGAAAGGTTGTGTTTTGCTTCAGTTAACACCGTTTGTTCAGAAACATGTGAAGTCCCATAATCCAACTGCACATAGAAAAGACACAGAGCGTCAGCCTGTCCTCTGTCAGGATTTGTGTTTATGGAAATGAAGGAAACGGTCTCCAAACAAAACAGATGTTATCCTGATGCACAACACACACTCAAACACACACACACTGGACTGTTAACATGACTCTGGATAAATTATTATAGTCATTCACATGGACTCTGCCCACTGTCAGTCAGCAGGAAGTTGGATTTACATTTATGTAAAACTCAGAGTATAGAAGTTTCGCACTTTTCAATTATTATTTTTATTTGATTTTTTTTGTTTTGTTTTGTATTAGTTTTAGCTTTGGTTTGAGTGTTTTTGTAAAATGGGGTCTTTGTCATCAGAAATTCAAAACAGTATCATACAATACTCAAGACAATTTTAGATGTCGTTATAGCATATATTTTATCAGATCTAAAAATCAGTACAATAACCCTCCAACCAAATTATGTCTAATGTTTTTCAACATCAGATGATTGTTATTTATATGTTACTTGCTATAGTGACCACTTCTTTTGCGTCAGTAATTTAAATCCTAGTTGTTTCTTTAGTAAATCTGTAAAGCAAACATTTCATGTGTGTATATTAAAAAGGAAAAGAAAGAAAATATGTCTTGATTCCATTTGATTTGGTTTGGGGTGAAAAAACTACGTTACACACTGCTGTAATAAACAGAGTAGAAGTACAAGAATTCTATTGCTTTTTTCCCCATCCATTTTTTTTTTTTTTTTTTTTTTTTTTTGTGGTTGAGACTAAAGATTAATTTAGTTTTCCTATCCATCCAGTCTACCTGTTGTACTATTGCACCATAAAGAACATTATTTCTATTTTGAGTACCAACTGTGCATGCATAAATACTACAGTGAAATGGAGGAAGATTTTTTTTTTTTCAGTTTTCTCATGCAAAATTGAAATATGCTAATATGCTAAAATTATGCTAAACTTAAATATACTAAAATATGTTTATTTTCTGCTAGTTTGTTTTCAGTTCCACATCCATACTGAGGTCTTGGCCTTCTTCTCCATTGGATTAAACAGACAAGACATTTCTCAAGATACAGTACGTTTTACAAATGGTGGTCATAATATTTAGGCCCCAAACTCCTGTGTGTTCTAGACCAGTGAAGTCTTGCTACCACTACAGTTTTACTGCTTCGTTTTGTTGGTTGGTGAAACCCTAGATTAAAAACTGGCTTTGTACTGACCCTTGAACTTCCTTAGTAGGAAAGAGGTACCAGGTTCTGTGATGAATTATGTATCGGTGACAAGTTCTGTGAATTTGTTATTCGTTGTTACTCTTGAAGTCACCCAGAGGATGTGTTGTTCACTTCCTACAAGTCAAGTATTTTTGGGTTAGCTGATCATGTCAAATCTACAAAGCCCAAATCACTTATATCTAAATCCCAAAGACTAATTCATGTCCAAATCCAACAGGCCTAGTGTGTTCAAGTCATTTTCCAGGTCCCACAGGTCAGCGATATCAGGTCAAGATTGTGTTAAAGGCAAAATTGTGTTTAAGGGAGAAAAAAAAATCATAGCCAATAATATTAATTTTCTAAATCAGTTGTGTCAGTTTTGTTCTATTAGTTCAATGTTGTTACACATTTATTTAATGATGTGGTTGGACTACATATGTTTACACACAATGGAGCTCTATGACATGAAAAACCAGTAACAAATGTATTAGGGTCTGCAGACACTGCTCCAATGGCCAGCAGCGAAAACTGCTGCAAAAACAGACTTGGTACAGACTTCAAATTAATGTAACATCAGCTAATATTCTACAACACAACAGTTTCTGTCAGTTGAAATAATTAAAAGGGTTGCAAAAAGTGTTACAGGACACATAGTAGATTCTGAGGTTTCCAGATTTCTGTTCAGTTAATATACATGCCAAGACTGTCCATCACATGCAGAGAACATTAGGTTTTCATGCATTTAAGGGCTGCAACATTAACTTTAATTTTGTGGAAATTTTACCGTCATATTAGTCATTACCACAACATGTCTAAATGTAGCCCTTATCCTGATCCTCGGCATTCAGATTTAATGATTTACAGTGTAGCACTTGGCTTTCACCTTCAGCATAGGTTAATCAAACACAATGAAAACAGGAACAAAACAGAGCAAATGAGCCTCTGCTAAGCCACGCCCCCCACAGTTACTGTTGCTATGCCTGTCAAGCTTTGGCTCTCAGCATGGCATTTCCAGTGTTACCAGAAATAATATAAAAAACATAGGAAATTGCTGTGATAAGAGTTGTAAAATAGCAGAGATGTGTTCTCAGAGTGAACTAGAGGAGCACTGTTCACTGTGCATTTCTTTGTTACTCAAGATATTCATGTTAACTTTAAGTTTGGTTGTGTATTATTTGAGGCTGATTAAGTACTGTACATCATATAAAAGAAACACCAGTAAGACCTGTTTGAGATAACTTCTCACGTTTGCTAACAATTGTGTACTAAGCTAGCAAACGCTAGCTAGCCTCTTACCTTTACAACAACTGAAAGAGTTGTACTGACATTCATGAAGGCCAAATTATTAAAGTACTAAATACATAGTGTAGTCCGACATATCTATGTCTCTATGAACTATTATTTCAGAAATCTGACATTAGTTCCTTGAGAATACCAGAACTACATCTGATCCTTTAGTTATGATAACATCATTAAACAATGGAGAAATCCCTTTAGAAGTTCTCTGATATCCTCAAACTGCAATACACACAACATACTATTTTTTGTTTCTTTATGTGTCCATGGTCATCATTGAACCTCCTCAATTTTCAGAATCAGTGTTGTATTGTAACAAAGTAATAATACTTCACTACTGTACTCAAGTATGTTTTAGGAGAATTTGTACTAAGCATTTTTTATTGTTTACTTTCATTTTTACTTCACTACATTTCTTAACTCAATTGCATACTTCTACTCTGGTACATTTTTAATGCACAGTATTGTTACTTGTTACAAAAAATAAGTTGAAGGAAATTTGTTGTTTTCACCGCTGAAATTACTTGTGACTGCAACAAAGTCAGGAAGGTGATTTGTCTTTGGGCCTAATCACATCATGAGCAAGTGCAAACAATGATCCACACTCAACTTGTCAGCATTCTGTTGATGTGAGCAGCAGCATAATATTCAAAACTCTGACTGCCTTTGGTCATTAACATTTACTTTACAGTTTGCTTTCATTACTTGAGTACATTTAATTGTAGATTACTCGATATACTTACGTACAATAAATATTAAATACTTAAAGACTTTAACTTGAGTAGCATTCCTGTTTGTGACGTGAACTTCTTCCACAGTCACTCAAGTGTGACTTTCCAGTACTTTATACAACATTGGTCTGTATGTAAAGGTTTTGCTGTCATATATATATATATATATATATATATATATATATATATATATATATATATATATATATGTGTGTGTGTGTGTGTGTGTGTGTGTGTGTATATATATATATATATATATATATATATATATATATATATATATATATATGACCTCCAGTCACACACCACTTCAGCCTTTACTTGTTCTGGAAGCTTGATGAACCTCCTGTGCTTTTACATTTGTTAATGTAGGTCTGGACAGTAGTGAATGACCTTCTGTTATTCAATCATAGTTTTAGTTTACTGAGGCCTCAGAAACGTGTTTAAAAGTACTGATGTTGAATTTTACAATATTGTTGAAGATTTCAGGTGTTTGTGAGCATTATCTGTGAGGTAAAGTGTGTCCTATGTGCAGTAAACTGATCATTATTTGTGCAGTAAAATGAGTGATGTACAGTAGGTGAAGTAAACAGTGACGTACATGCAGTCCACTGAGCATAGACTGTGAACTGAGTGTTGAATGTGCAGTAAATCCAGTATTGTATGTGTAGTTGAGTGGTGTGTGTCTCCAGATGTGTGGAGAGAGAACGTGGTTCAGCCCAGACTCTGGGGACGCTGACCCCACCCTCCTCACTCTGTCTCTGGGTGGAGATCTGCTGATCTCACCCCTGCTGGAAGCTTTCACCTCTGATCTCACAGCTCTTTATTTTGTCCTCCTCACTCTGCTTCAGTATGCCTACACCTCTATTTTGTCATTTTTCTTTCTGTCCACTGTAGCATTTATAGTTCAGATATTTTCAGAAATTTGTACTTCACTGTTTGATTTTTGATTTCAGTTTAGATTTATGAGTGTATAGAAGTTTTATTTTTGAGGAGCTGATAATGGTTGCTATAGATCATACTGCAATTTTTAATCTAATTTTGAGAAACTTGTCAAAGCATAAAGAGCACATCAACATATGCATAAAGCCTCCAGACAAAGCCTTCTATTCTAGTCCCCTATGAACCATTAACATTTGGGGAAGTCCAAAACTCTTACTTCATTTTTGGCCATGTTACATTGTTCATTGAGTTTTCATGGTTTTGATAACTGTCAAAATTCATTTTCACTGCTGGTTTTCATTTTAGATTCAGCTCTAGAGCACAGAAGAAGAGCAGATATCTAACCTCCCATTTAATAGACATTTTATGAAATTAAATGACAGGTTGTTTAGGCTGGCTGGGACCTGACATCACATAAAACTGACAGTACAACATCTCTAACTTAAGACAGAACAATCAAACTACCCTTGGGCGTTAAAGTTTTGTAAGTGTAATTTTGTAACTCAGATGTAGTTGGAAAAAAGGAAGCTTTAGTACAAAAGTGTCACTGTGGTTTCATGGTGAAATAAAGAAGCAACTTCAGAAAAAAGAGAAAAAAAAAAGCAGTCTGAATGTATCATGTTCAGCCACATCGGTTTTCATTTTATCTAGTGAACTCGTCTACTGGTATCGTTTTGTTGCAACCCAATACTCAGTTATCATTTATTTGTGGTATATCTGATAAACACTATTATCAAACGCTTTATAGTGATAGGAATTTGCGACACTAATCTTTAGAAGAGCCTTTATGTGACTAAACATTAAAAATAAGAGATGGGAAGAAAATAAACTGACAAAGCTGAATAAAAGTAAAAAAGCAGGAGGATTAAAAAAGGTTCACAAAGCTGGACATGAGAACAGGTTTGTTGCTGCATCAGGATGGATGGATGTCCAACAATTCAAGTGGAAAAACAACACCAAACTATGACTCAAAACATGTAAAACTTTAAACTCTTGATTAAACTGGCTCTAAAGAACAGTGTTCTGTCTCATACTGGGATGGAAATCCTAAAATTCAGGACCAAATTCAGATAGATACACTTTGTAGAAATTATTCAAGCCTTCCTCTATGTGGCAACAGCAGCTGAGGCTCATGGGTACTGTAGTATTTAGAGTCAGAATGATTAGACATGGGGAAGGACGTTTTTGTTTTTAATATTTAATTTGCTGTTTAAAGCCAGACCAGAGTAACTTCAGACCTCACACTTATCTTTTTGCCCTAAAATCATATAAACAGAGCAAAACTTCACATAAGAACCGCTGACACACTTACTAGAGGATCCAAATTGAGGCCTCAATGACTTAGAGTATTTTTAGAGGGAAGTTCAATGGAATTCAATAGGAACCAAGCCTTTACACATTACGATGCTTCCACATTGGCTTCACTGTCAAGTTATGGTTTTTGTCCCTGTGACTGGATGTTTGCTGATGAATTGCACCTTGGGAATTGTAGTTTTAAAACCTTCACAAGTTTCTTTAATCACAGAAACGTATATTTTATAACCAAACGCTTCAACTTGTGGTGGGTTTTACGTTGGTTTTGAATTTGACACCAACAAAAAAGCATAGGATTCTTGCTTCTCTTTACTGTGGTTTTACTGGTGTATATTTCAGCATTTCAGGAACTATTGGATTGCTCTGGTTTCGTCTCGTCAGCTGCTCGGTTGTCTGGTCGGTAAGACTCTTCTGGGCCACAGAGGAACCAAATCACCCCATAGCTGAAGCTCATACAGGAACATCGCTGTGAGGTTTATAGAACATTTACGCTGCTGTGTGGACTTTTTTCTTCCTTCTTCCTGGGTGTATTTCAAAAATCAGAAACCCCCTTTTGAGAGAAGTCACACCTGCTCTGCAATATAACTGAGAGCTTAATCATAGGAGCAGGAACAACTACAACCAGGTGATGAATGAAACAACCACAAAAATCACATCAAGTTCCTGAATTTTATCACAACATTTCAAACATACAGGTGTTTCTCAGTTTAATACCAAGTGAAACACAGCTGCGTTAATGGTAATGCAAGACTAAAAAACCCTAAAGCTTAAATCGATCTAATAAAAACCCAAGACAAAGACTATCATAGTAAAAGTGATAAACGTAGAAGCTAGTTGGAATTACAAACGCAGGTTTTACTTGGCCAAATAAGGGATAGATGATCAGAAAACTGGACTGAGCTTGTACTGAATTTATATAAATACAGTGGCCAAAGTGGGACGATAATATTGGACCAAACTGAGATTAAAAAACTGGAGACTACTGAACAAAACTCAACTTAAAAATTCAGTACAACAAATGGATTTAATAAAAAAAAAAAAAAAAACCTTTAACTCAGATGAATACCAGACAACATGCTTGTAAATACCGGACCAAACCAAGTGACAAATATACAGTAACAGACAGAACCAGAGCTTTGTACATTTTGTTCATTAGCTGATGAAACAAAACACAATGTGAATTTTGAGTCACATCAAAATGTCAATAAAACAATCGTACCATTTCTTATTAAGTTAAAACTCCACAGAATATCTGGTACAATTCAGTTAAACTTAAAAAAAGTTAAATATGATGGCAAACTGAATCTAAAGAACAGGGAGAAAAAACAAAACAAAACACTGCACCAAGATAAACTAGGAACAAAATGGGACTTAATGATGAACAGCATTGGAACAAACTCAATTTAAATACTGAAAAATACTTATAAAACTGAGGCTGAACACCAGTTATTATTTGACCTAAATGTATTAGTAATATTATATTGAACCAGGACTCAAAAACTGTGACTATTGAAATTAAAACAAGAAATCTTTACTTTAAACTTTAACACTAGTGGAAATCAAACCAAGAGCAGGTTGAAAGTGTTGTGAATAACAACTAAATATGGAATTTGACACATCAGTGAGTTTTCCTTACATATTAACTAAATATTTTCTGAAAATCAGCAAAAAGATTATGTAACATTCTGGTGTCTACATCCGCTACTGTTGAGTGAATGTTAGGAATTCATTCATGGAGATCAGCGGTAGGATCAGTTGAGTGGGCTTTTTGTGGATACATTATTTCATATAATAATATACTGACTCAACTGTTAATTAAGGAGATGATAGATTTATAGCTGTATGTAACTATGATATACAACATTATCACTATCTTTTAATCAACATTTAGGAGGTGAAAGACTAAACTTTAAATGACAGTGGGCTTCACTAAGAAAAGAACATCAGGCCGCCTGGATGACAATGATTAATTCAAAGATACTTGACAGGTTTTGATGAAGTTTTTGTTTGTTAATCCCTTCAAAATGAACAGAGAACACTACAGTAATCCCGGACGAGCCCCCATAAACGGACATCCGAATTTTATAACTTAAAGAACACACAAAGCAGATACAAGAAGGCACTAAATCAATATTATATCATTACTGTGAACAACAACAAACCAAAACCTTATGGTAGGTGACAGATAACAGTCTAAAAAAATGGAAAATGATGTAAGATCGCAAAGATCCTAAAAACACCTCTGTTAAAAAAAAGAGACAAATGTGACCCATATATTCATCCATTTAGTAAAACCTTTGTGAACATTTTTTTCCAATTTCATACAAGGGGTTTCATATCTGTTTCCAATTAATATGGACTTCTGTTTGTTTATTGTGAGAATTCAGTGAATAATGCAGCCTTGTCATCAGTCCACACGTGCACATAGTCACATTTAATTACATTCAGTCAGTATTTATACACTGACTGTTCTCACATTTACTTTTCATCCGTTTTATGTCTTTAGGCTGGCTGTCAAATCCAATTTTTTTTTTTTTTAAAGTACAATTCATTAATATTTCAACTGCATTTATGGCCAGTTTTCTCCTTAAACTGGACCAAACATTCATTCATTCATTCATTCATTTTCTGAACCCGCTTTATCCTCACTAGGGTCATGGGGGTCGCTGGAGCCTATCCCAGCTACTTATAGGCGAAGGCGGGGTACACCCTGGACATGTCGCCAGTTCATTGCAGGGCTCTGGACCAAACAATAACTAACAATTAACATATGTTCTTTTCTCATTTCAGTGTTGATAGGCTGTCAATCATGGCATGTAACCAATCAGATGGTGCTGTGGGTTGGAATGTATTCAAAGAGAGGAATTCATTTATATTGTATTTTAATAAGTACAGATAACCTTTTACTGTAAAACTGAAATTCCAACTCTGATGATGGATCCATACCTGCACCCTGTAACTACTGAACAACAACGGAGCCAAAGCAAATGAAATCAAACCAACTTGGGGCCAAATTGTTCCAGAACTAAAGTATATATAGCACAGTAAACAATACCTTAAGACGGTTTTGTTTTGGTCCTTACCTAGACTTGTATCTGCATCAGTAAACACCTACAACACACAAAGCTGCATTTCTTCAGCTGACAAACAAAACCCTCAAATTATTCGAATAGTCTGTCTGAGCAGAGAGGGTCAAAGGTCATGTCATGATTAGATTTCTCTGTTTCTGTGGCCTGTTTGTCTCCACATATTACAGTTTGAGCGCAATGTTTCCTAACAGCTCGACTCTACGGGCCAAAGAGGAACTGATCTGTGTTGAAACCGAAACAGGAAGGGTTTGTCCGCCGCTCTGTTCATCCAGCAGCAGAATGTGTGAAGGAAAGAGTTTACCCAGAGTCTGACCAGCAGCGAAAAAGGAACCTTCAGACAGGTTTAACAAGTTCAACACTATTAAAACATAAATTATGTACAGAATAAATATAATACAGCCACAAAAAAACTGCAGGCACTGCAAACATCCCACTGGTCAAACACAGACTGACAGATTAACCCAGTGTTTTTCAACCCTGGGGTCGGGACCCCATGTGGGGTTGCCTGGAATTCAAATGGGGTCACCTGAAATTTCTAGTAATTGATAAAAATGTAAAAAAAAAAAAAAACAAAAAAAAAAAAAAAAAACTTACCACCAAAACATATATGGTGAGTTGAGAGAGACAATCCCAATACATAAAAGACATGACAAACTCTGAAGCTGAAACTGAAGCACTGTGGTACTGTTTATCTTTCAAATGTTCATTGTGGTCAGTTTCAGATGCTGCAGTGCTTACATAATTCATAGTTTGAGTTCTTACTTGTTCAGTATTAATTGTCAGTCTTGTAAATCCAAATTGGACTGACTGTACATATCCTGACCAAAGAAAATAAAATTCTCATTTTGTGCAGTAATCTACACCTGACTTTTCTGCCTCCGTCCATAATAAATATACATTATATAGACTAAATGTCATCTAAAATCGATGTTTATTTGCAACATAGTATACTGAACTATTACATGATCAGAAACAAATTAATTTTAGGAAGAAAAAATGTCTTGGTTTTGAATGTCTGGGGGTCGCCAGAAATTTGTGACGTTAAGATGGGGTCACGAGCCAAAAAAGGTTGGAAACCACTGGACTAACGTGACTCTTAAGTGGGATTCAAAGCACCAAAAACACTAGTTACACTTAAGGTTAAGACTGTAGATGAAACTGAATCATAACAGAACTGCAAAAACTACTGGAACAATCAGGATGAAACACCAAGTATCAGTGGAAATAACTGGGTATAAAACACCAAGAAACAGCAGACCATACCAGATAATGCCAAAAAGAACATTTTTGGCTTGGAATATATATATTTTTAAAGAATAAACCACAGATCATTTAAAATCAAAGAAAAAAAAAGAGTTTAATGGAAGAGAAACACTGGTACAAAGTTCAGGAGTAACTACTGATCAAACACCAGAGGGAAATTGTATAAATAAAGCTTAAAATGCCAAGGAATATGAGACCAAACCTGGTATAGAACACCAGAAAAATGAGAATCAAAACAACAATATACTGATGCAAGTCAGGACCAAAACGTGAGAGAATATTAACCAAAACAACATATAAAAAAACATCAGAAAATAATGAACTATACTGTGGCTAGAAGATGATCAACACATGTTGATAAAGTAGGACCAAAACACAAACAACTAAAGGTATAAAAAAAAGTGGTACACACACACACACACACACACACACACACACACACACACACACACAAACCCAACATTAGAATGTGACCAAAACCATCAAGAAACCTTGAGTTTAATTTACTGTGTCTGATGATTCAGCTGTGTTGTCGATCTCTTCCTGCCTCTTTTTTGGGAATCCTGAAACTGTCCAAAGTGACATATTTCTGAATCACATGA
Organism: Sphaeramia orbicularis; assembly: GCF_902148855.1. Taxonomy (NCBI): domain Eukaryota; kingdom Metazoa; phylum Chordata; class Actinopteri; order Kurtiformes; family Apogonidae; genus Sphaeramia; species Sphaeramia orbicularis. The sequence goes on from NC_043970.1 coordinate 15,068,955, forward strand.
GGGTTTGCAGCTGCTCACTGTGACGCCACCTCACCCAACACGAAGAAGTTAAAAAAAATACATTGCAAACATTTATTTAGATTCTGTAGACTAAACCCTACATTCATTATACTTTATATGTAATGAACTGCACTATGATCACTGCAGAACAGCAATTAAACACCTGATCTTGTAATTAGGAAATTCTGATTTTACAATTTTAAGACAAGATCTTGTAGTTATGGAAAAACCTTGGGTTATTATTACAACAGGATCTTGTAATTACAAGAAATGTTGATTTTTAAATAAAGCATAGTACATGTAAACTAGAGGAAGCACTAAAATATGTTATAACAGAGAGGTCCAGTGTAGTAAAACATTAATTGCAACATATGTAGAAGATACAAAGCAAGATGAAAATGATGTCAAAGTAGCAACAAGATAAAAGATAATGTAAATGTGTGTGTGTGTGTGTGTTTTTGTATGGGGGGGGGGCAGTAAATACCATATGTTTAAAATTGTACATGGTCCCTAATAAAGTAAAAAACAAAAATACAATGAAATAAAATAAAACAAACAATGCAGAAGATGTAGCAAAGTGAAAATGATGCAACAGGATGAAAACAATGTAAAAGATGCAACAAGATAACACCTAGGTAAAAGTGTACAGAGACAGAAATGTAAAAGGTGTAAATGACAGAAAGATGAAAATAATGTATGGCAAGTACCGAGACATAAATATAAACGTCGTGACAGGATGAAAATGACATGAAAGGCACAAGAGAACTAAAATATCTAATAATGAAAAAAATATAAAAGATATACGAAAAGGAGAACAATGTAAACAAAGAGGAAATAGACAGTGAGAGGAGACGGGTCAGAGAGAGAGGGCGTCATAATGTCTCAGGTTCTGTTTCTGAAACTGAAAACTGACTTTCAAGTAATGTTCAAGTTAATGTTCAGTATTTTCAGTATGTTTAGAGTTAAAGTGGTTTGTCTTCATATTATGTCATATATAATGTGATTTGAAGTTCAGTTAGGTTTGCACAGACATCCAGTAGAAATACCTTTTTTTTTTTTTTTCACTTTTAAACATTTCAGAGCGTATACTTTTTCAGTTTTACTCTAGTAATGAAGTTGAATTAGTACTTTTACTTTTACCAGAGTCTCTTTTACGGATGTATTGGAATAAAGTAAAATTAAAAAAAAAAAACAGCTCTGAAATGAAATGTTAGGAGTATTTTAACACAAGTGGATGTTTGTGTGAATTAATTATTACCTATCAATTGCCTATAAGAAGCCTTGTTTTATTTATACTGATTTTTATAATTAAATGACATTAAAACTGAAGTTGTAGGTTGAAGTTTTTACAGAAGTAACAAGAACAACCATACTGGGAGTGGTCCCTCCATCTCCAGTTTCCTGCAGCCAATAAACCACCAAACAAACCAACATATCGATCAGCTGACGGGAAACCCTGATCAATTAAAAAAAAAAGTTGAGGAAACACAGACGCGCGCAGAGGGCGGATGACGGCAGCACACTCACCGGGCATCAGTCCTCCTGTCCGGCCTCACAGCTCCGCTCAGCCCCGCTCCTCTCTCCGCTCCGGTGGGTGGGTGTGTGTGCGTCCCTCCGTCCGTCCGTGCGTGCGTGTCTGTGTCGTGGGTTCTGTGTGCGTGTCCAGTGTGTGCGTGTGTGTGGGAGGGGACAGCGGATCACTATCTCAGCGCGAGGCGGGTGGGCGGGGCTAAAGGAGGAGGAAGAGGAGGAAGTCAAAGAGGGGAGAGAGAGGAAGTGGTGGTGCGAGTTTAAGGAAGTTTATACTATGTGTGTTCAGTCCAGAGTTGAGAAACACTAAAAACAACAGTCTGTCATTTTTCAGAGTGATTTAAGGAACCAATCAGCATGTGAACCTGAGTAGCCCCTCCCACAACATCTTTGACTGACAGGTCTGTAAATAAAGATAATAAATATCCAAAGTGCAAAAACCAAATCCTTAGCCCTTTCATTCATGAATTATGAGACCCTTAATCATGATTTTTTTTTTTTCCTGAGTGTTTTTATTCCTCTTTGGGCATGAAAAAAAACATGCCTAAAGAAAGTTTTCTTCTGAACCTATTTTTCATGTTTTTTATATTTGTGAGTGGATTAGAGTGGGGGCAAATGTGAAGTCTAGATGAATTGGGATTGTGGGTGTGAAATTATGGAATGGACCTTATGTTGCATTTAAGTTATCCACTCCTTTGGCGAAGTTTAAAAAAAAAAAAAAAAAAAAAAAAAAAAAGAGTACTTTAAGTTTAAATTATTCAGAAATATTGAATTGAGATGGTAGATGTGTTTTTGTTGTTGACTTTTTTTTTTTTTAATTTTTAAAATTTTTTTTTATTTGTTATTATGTTGTAAATGCTCGATCCTGTACACATTTAAGTTGATGTAAGCAGTGTATTAGTTGAAAAGGATAGGCAAAAAAAATAAGCTTTTGCCTCTAGCCAATTCCTTTTTGGTTTTTATGTTTATTACAATTGATGTACTGAGTACAATGACTGATGTAAAACCAAAGTAAATTCATTCATTCATTCATTCATTCATTCATTCATTCATTCATGGAGCCGCAAAAATGTCCACTCAGCTCTAATTTTTAGAGCAAAGAAACATGTATTTACTGATATATTTTGAGAAAACTATGAAATAAAAACATTTTAAAGCTCATTGTAGGTCATTCATTTATCAGAAAGGGGTAGTTATTTGTTTACCTGCTTTACTAGTTTGTCTGATAAATGAATTATCTACAAAAATTATATGTAGAAGAGAGTATGAACCTTTACCAGACATTTTTAATGTTGCCAATCTGATGTTTTCTCACATTTTAACACTCTAACACCAGTCATTACTCACTTCGTGGAGATAATATGCAAAAAAAAAAAAAAAAAACCCAAACCAAAACAAATAAACAAAAAAAAAAAAAAACAAACAACTTTTTTTTTTTTTACAAAAACTGTTACAGATTAATAACAATAACAAGCAATTTATTTACACTTGAACATGTTACTCTAGATCAGGTGTATCAAGAACAGCAAAGTTACAGTAATGGTATGAATTACAGTGTATGGGATGATGCATGAGCGTCCACAGTGTTGGCTGATATGAAACTAAAACAACAAAATCCATGAATATACAAGCGAACAGCTGGAGAATAACTGTCCACTGTAGTGACCAGTATGCATGAAAGGGTTAAACTGAACTTAATGAGGAAGTATCTTAAATAATGATACCACTGACAGCCAGTATGTGTAGGCTCAAAAAAGGCCTGGCTGCTATAAACTCACATGAAATTTATCTTTGAAAATAATTTAAAAGTGTTTTCAAGGAGTCATTCTTGACTCCAGGATATCGTTAAGATAAAAACTACACTTCTACACTTCACTTCCTATGGTGCATCTTATCAGCAAACATCTAATCACAGAGGCAAAAACCACAACTTGACAGTGAAGCCAATGTGGAGCTCCTGCTGACTTCCATTGAACTTCTTTCTAAAAATAATTTGTAAAATTGTCAAGTCCTCTAGTGGTACTTTTGTAATTTGTCACTCCTTTAATGAGACTGTTAAACTTAAAGGTTAACTCGCTTTATTACACTCATTGGGAAATTTGGTTTCTGCATAATACATATATATCCAAATATCCTAATACACACACAGTACCTAGCATTAGTATTAGCATTAGCATTGAGATTCAGATGTCAGCTGTGTCAGACCTTCAGAGCTTCTATTAATTGAATAAAGCACTTTTTCTTGATGGGTAGCTCAGTTGTAGATAATAAGTTATACTAACAAGAATATTAAGGTGTTTTTTAGACTAATGTTCAATGAAGTTATCATGTAAGTCAGTGTTCATCCTACAATAGCTCCACCCTTTTGTCCAAATATGGTCATTTCTGACAGTGATGACCAAATACAAGCTATGACTCAATTCACTTCTAATATACAGTCTGTGAGAGTATAAACAATTTGCATTAAATCATCATGCTCAAAATGCCTGAAACAAAAACAGTGTGAATTTTCTGGTGTGGTTGTCTCTTCTCTTTGCTCTATTCTTTGTCTGCAGCAGGTTTGTGCCTGTGAGACAATGAGCAGGGCAGAATCCTACAGGGAAACAGACCTCTAGACCAGTGGTTCTCAAACTTTTTACAGTTGAAATGAGTACCCCCTGAAATATATATTTTTAGCCAAGTACTCCCAACTTTCGCTTTGGGATTTTTGATGGGGCAAAATTTGTTCCTGTGTCAAAGGTGTCTGTTTTTATTTTCAAAACTTTGTCTCAGCATTAATTTTCATTATTTATTTTGTGATCAGTATGATGACTTATTCAATGTAATTTTCCCCCCAAAATTTCAAGTACCCCTTGGGCTTCTTTGAAGTACCCCTGGAAGTACATATACCCCCATTTGAGAAAGACTGCTCTAGACCACAGACAGAGAAAACATGTGTTTCAGCTGTATTTACTTGGAACGTAACATTTATGAAACAGTCAGAAAAAGACTGACACTGCTCCCTCTGATAATTACTCATTTAAAGATTCACTGTGTATGATTTAGGGGGATTTATCGGGATGTAATTGTAGAGATGTAATGTAATCATCATAATTATGTTTTAACTAACCATATATACACACACACACACACACACACACACACACACACACACACACACACACAAATCAAATGGATTGCCGTCCACCTTAAATCCTAATCATACAAAAAACATATTGACTCTAATGAGGGATCTCCAGTTTTGCTAAATGTATTTTTTATGTTGTAAATCTAAATACAATCAGCCAGATTAATTTATAAACTATCTGTTATCAGACTTTCTGCACTTACAAATTTTTATTTTATTAGTTTGTTTTTTCATGAAAACCATTAGTGTATGTCTTAAATGAGACTGAAACTGAAACTCCATGTCTTTGTCTATTAGCCTATTATTCTTTCTTTCTTTCTTTCTTTCTTTCTTTCTTTCTTTCTTTCTTTCTTTCTTTCTTTCATCTTAATCTTAAATTAATTGTTATTTATTCTGGTTCAAATATTTTGGATGCAAGGACTTTTTTGGTGCGTTCTGTTTTGCTTTTGTTCATTTTACTTTGTTTCATTTTTATGGTGTTAAATGTGATTTAAAAAAAAGAATCAAAAAATGTCAATTATGTGTATCGATAAATAAAATATCTAAGTCTTCTGCTTTGTGCCTTTCATTTAATTTCCTTGTTGTGTTTGTATTAATTGTGTAAATAGCCTGTTTTGTGTTTTCTACGAAGGATCATTTACATTAAAAAGTAAAAATCATCAGGGCAAAAATAATGCAATAATCAGTTTTGAAGTTTAATAACCTTATTTTGAGTGCAACAGTTGCCTGCATCTACTCTGTATCACCAAAGGGGGGCGCCATTACTCTGCTAAGCTAAATGAGGCTGGTTGGTACATTCTTATCACAAGTTTAATTTAACACATTGAGTTAGAATTCTGTAGAATATAAACAGAAGATAAAAAAGCAATTTTAGAAGGAACAAATATTTAAAAAGAAAGAAGAATGTCATCAGTGGTTTCATAAGATAAAAAAAAAAAAAAAAAAATGAGTTCATGAATTTGATTTTCATTGTTTTTCTATCTTTATCTTCTCCTGAGCAGCTGTTTTGCTTCCACTTGCATGCTATTTTTTCTTTATTTCTTTATTTTTGCACTGATATTAGACTGATATGCGCAAACGCTATATTATAATAGAGGGTTTTTTTTTTTGTTTGTTTTTTAATCCAACTATCAACATTTGGTTTCCACTTCTTGATTGTGGTGGATTAAAGTGAGGGCTGTGTATAAAACTGTATTCTAATTTACAATCCAATACATAAATAATACAACGATAATGTATATTTTTGAAGCATATGCAAACATGAGAGTGAATAAGCTATATGAGCCAATAATAGCTATATAAACATTATCATAATATAATACACCATACAGTAACATAATGAAATAATACACAAAAGGTTATGTTTTAGTAAGGAACTTTTTTTCATACAACTTGAAATTGTGTGTTGTGTGCAGATATATGTGCAAAAAATTAGACCACTTTAATATTTTTTATTATAAGATTAAGAAACATCAAGACAGGATATAAATGCTGTGAAAACACGAACTCATGTGATTTAGCTGAATGAGTCCAAAAATAGCTTTCAAAGTTTCTTTTCTGTATTAAAACTGTAAAGTAAATGGGCATGTTTTAATATAGACCTTTTTTTTTCATTCAACTTGAAATTCAAAGAGTTTGTGGTTTTACTTCCCACTGGGTTAATCTGTGTTTTGTGAAGGTTTATGTGCAAAAAAGTATGCCAATTTTATATTTTACATTACAAAATAAAGAAAAACCAAGACAGGTTAATGCTCTAATCATATAAATGTTTCCAAAGTATGAAAACATGACTGTGATTAAGCTGAATGGGACCTAATGTAGGACAAACATTCTACCAGATTTATTTTTCCAGTTCCTTTTCTGCATATGTTTTTATATAGACCTTTTCTACTTCTACTTCCCAATAAGTTTAACACACACACACACACACACACACACACACACACACACACACACACACACACACACACACACACACACACAAATCATTAAAAAAAATTGTTTTTAATCAATTAAATGTTTTACATAAGAAAACACTAAACCAGGGGTGTGAAACTCATTTTAGTTCAGGGGCCACATTCAGCGAAATTTGATCTGCAGTGGGCCGAACCAGTAAAATAATAACATAATAATATATAAATAATGTCAACTCCAAACTTTTCTCTATGTTTTAGAGTGAAAAAAGTTAATTTACAATATGAAAAGGTTTGCATCTACACACTATCTTTTCAAAAGATGTGAAAACCATGAACAAACTGAAAAAATAATTGTAATTTTAAAAATATTCTGCCTCAGTTTATCATTTACACATGTACATTATAACTCACAGATCACAGTGGATCTACAAATACATAAAACATTGCGTAACAGGCAGAATATTGGTAAAAAATACACTTACTTCTTTTAAGAAATTTCAGGTCGTTCATATTTGTTCAGGTTATTTACTTTTTTGTGAAATTCTACTTTATTTTAGTGTAAATACATGAAAATTTTTACATTTACAAAGAGAAAAATTTGGAGTTGTCATGATTTCTATGTTATTATGATAGTATTTTACTGGTCCTGCCCACTTGAGACTGAATTGGTCTGAATGTGGAACCTGAACTAAAAGGATTGTTAATTTCTTGGTGTAATTTTTCCATTTCACAAATTCATCTCCAGGGGCCGGACTGGACCCTTTGGCGGGCCAGATTTGGCCCCCGGGCCGCGTGTTTGATACCTGTGCACTAAAGAGAAAAATATGATTGATAGGATAATTTTCTTTATGGTGAATCAAAACTCAGATACTTCTTTAATCTTCCATTGATGTATTTATTCAGTCAGATGTGGTAGAAAGCCCTTGTCCCATGCACACACAAAAGCTTTCTCAACTTGGGTTCTTTGTTCCGTCTTTTATATAGTGTCCTTGTAGGGTCTCTTTGTCTCCACCATCGTACCTTGTGAACCTAAAAGTCCCAACATCTTGAGGTCATTTTGTCCCCTACATTAACTCACATTCTTGAAATGTTTACCTTCCATAAATCTCTAAAGGACATCACAACACATTAGTTCAGGTCCATCCTTACAATGATATAAACTTCTGAAAATTGTACAATCTGACTCAAGCATCAGCAAATATATTTCATTAGCTTCATTTATTTTATGCGGAAGAGGTTTAGGGCCACAGAAAAAAAAAAAGGTCCAATTTAATTATTATTATTATTGTTATTATTCTGAGAAAAAAAGGCAGAATTCTGAGATTAAAGTCAGAATTCTGAGAAAAAAAGTCAGAATTTTGACTTTAACCCTTTCATGCATGAATTATGAGAGTCTTAAGATCTTTTTCCAGAGGGTTTTTATTCCTCTTTAGGCATGAAAAAAAACAACAAAAAAACAAACAAACAATGCAACTGATTTTTTATGAACCTATTTTTCATGGAATTACAAAAATGTCCACTCAGCTGGACACCATGCGTTTAATTTTAGAAGCAAAGAAACATGTATTTACTGATATACTGTGTGAAAACTATGAAATAAGAAAATTTTTAATGCTGCTCATCTGATGTTTTCTCACATTTTAACATACCTGCATGGAGATAATATGCAAAAACAACTAAACAAGCAACTTTTTGTTTAAAAAACACAAACAAAACAAAACTGTTTATTTCAGTCTAGTAACAATTAGCATTTTATTTTTTTTTTTTACACTCAAACATGTTACTGAAGATCAGGTTTACCTATAACAGCAAAGTTACAGCAATGGGATGAATTGCAGCGTATGGGATGATGCACAAAACAACAAATCCATAAATATACAAGAAAACACCTTTGATCAGCTGTCCACTGTAGTGACCACTATGCATGAAAGGGTAAATCTCAGAATTCTGACTTTAACCCTTTCATGCATGAATTATTAGAACCTTAATCAAGATTTTTTTTTCCTGAGTGTTTTTATTCCTCTTTAGGCATGGAAAAAAAACAATGTGATTGATTTTTTTTTTTTTTTTTTTCAATCAACCTGTTTTTCATGGAGTTACAACAATGTCCACTCAGCCACACCATGAATTTTATTCTTGAAGCAAAGAAACATGTATTTAAAACCCAATATCATAAAGTGATATGAAAACAGTGAAATGAAACCATGTTTAATGCAGCTAATCTGATGTTTTCTCACATTTTACAGGGTGGGGAAGCAAAATTTACAATATTTTGAGGCAGGGATTGAAAGACAGTGTATGACCAATTAGTTTATTGAAAGTCATGAGACACAAGAAAATTGACATAATAGAAAATGTTTTTATTCTATGTGTCCTCCTTCTTTCTCAATAACTGCCTTCACACACTTCCTGAAACTTGCGCAAGTGTTCCTCAAATATTCGGGTGACAACTTCTCCCATTCTTCTTTAATAGTATCTTCCAGACTTTCTCGTAATAGTTTTGCTCATAGTCATTCTCTTCTTTCCATTATAAACAGTCTTTATGGACACTCCAACTATTTTTGAAATCTCCTTTGGTGTGACGAGTGCATTCAGCAAATCACACACTCTTTGACGTTTGCTTTCCTGATTACTCATATGGGCAAAAGTTTCTGAAAAGGTATGGATAATAGTGTTAGGTATGATTATGACATCAATATATGTTTGGTTTCCAAACAATTGACGTAGTGCCTGCTGAGAAAAAACAACTAAATGTTCATTGTAAATTTTGCTTCCCCACCCTGTAACATATTGTAATACTAGTTATTTCTCACTTCATGGAAATAATATGCAAAAAATAAATATTAACAACTGATTTCCACTCAAGAACCAACCAAGAACAGCAAAGTTACAATAATGGTATGAATTGCAGTTTATGAGATGATGCATAAGTGTCCACTGTGTTGGTTGATATGGAACTAAAACAACAAAACCCATGAATATACAAGATTAAAGCTGTAGAGTAACTGTCCACTGTGGTGACCACTATGCATGAAAGGGTTAATCTCAGAATTCTGACTTTTTTTTCTCAAAATAATAATAATAAAAAAAATAAAAAAAATATTGGCCTTTTTGTCCCTAATCCTCTTCCGTAATTTTACCAGTTTTACTGCTTTCAATAAGTCAAGACCTCATTTTGCGTATCGGATGGTGTAAATTCTGACTTTGTGGCGGCGTCCTGAACGCATCGCAGGCGGACCTCTGGTGCGCCGCAGACAGTTGGTAGAGTTCTGAGGGTGGAGAAGAGAGGAAACAAACATCTGACTGATCCACGGACTCTTCCTTTACTTATTTATTGTGTCTTATCGATCAGCCTTGGACATATATCTGATCGGATCGATGGATTAGTGCGGGGCGGCGGCTGCGGAGGTGAGTGATGTTTGCGGCAGTTTGTTTTTTCGGGTTGTTTGTGCACAGTTTGATTCATATTCGCCGTAGTGAAAGTTTGTTTGGAGCTGCAGAGATGTTTGGTGGGAAAGTGAGCAGCTGCCTGACCTCTGACCCCAATCCGATTAAACATTAAATATATTCGATTTAACACAGTAAAACAAAACACAAACTAACTTCATTTGACCAATAAAACCCAAATAAACAGATTTATTGACACTGAGATGCAGCTCATGGATAAACCTGCATAGTATTGATTAGTTGATTAATATGGTGATACAGGTGTGTTCGTATTTTTCTGCTGTTTAACACGAAACACATTCTTCAGACGTGATTTTCCTGTTCCTGTTTCAGCTGAATGACAGTGAACGCCTCCACAGCCTGTTTTTTCTTTTTTCTTTTTAAACACAAGTCAGAATTTTATGACGTATGAAATATGATCATATCACATACTCAGCTGGTTTCTATTGTACTTTGTATATGAAAAAACTAAGTAATTTGGTCTAAATTTGAGGTACTTTAATTATTTCCTCTTTTACTTCATTACATCCCAGAGGCAAATATTGTACTTTTACTGTCCTACATTTGTTTGACATCTTTAGACACTTCCCATACCACAACTGTTCCTCCCTTACTTGCCTGGATGTGTCTCTAAATGATAATCTGTTTTGTTAAAAGTATTTTAGTATTTTTATTCAACGCTAACACACTGTGAAAATACTCTACTACGCGTAAAAGTTATGAATTCACCTTAAAATTCATTAAAAGTATACATTATCAGCCAGACATATACAAAGTATGGGAAGTAAACGTTGACATTGTGCAGTTAAATGGTCTCTGTATGTTTTATAATGCATCATATTCTGTTAGATTATGATATTTTTGTAGTGTCACTGTCCCATCAGAGCCATGTATTCACAAGAAGTGAACTTTGGATGAAAAAATATAAATAGACCTATTTTTAGTTTTGTGACGGTGCATTTTCCAGTGAGTTATTTAAAGAGGAAAACCATCTGAATACTTCCACATCTAGTTTCACTTAAAGTTTGCATAGATAGTATTGAATACTATAAACCCATGTTAACATTTTTTTTTTTTCTTCACACAGCTCAGAAACATCCTAACACACATTCAGACTGATGCCACTCTCGTGTCCGTATGGTCAATAAGCAGCTGTTAAAGAAAAGATCATAGTTTGTGTTAAAGCTAACCTTTTCACAACATTAACTATGTGTTTGAAAGACTTTGTACATGGGTGCAGATAAACAAGAACAAAGTATCTGCATGTAAATCAATGAATACTCTTTTTAGAGCTCTGCTTAATGTGGAGGAATGATCATAATGCATACATTAATGCTCATAAGTTGTTTGTCCAAAAAGTAGGATGTCTCTTACACGCCCACTTGGGATGACACAGACAGTCATTCATGCTTCATCTGCAGCTAAACTCTATCCAGCGTTTAGTTTTAAGTCAGACATCATGACTTTACAGCTGCCGTTAAACACTTTCCACAAAGTCCTGCAGGGTAAAGTGAATAAAATAAGCACCTTTAGCATTGATATAAACCTGCTAGCCTAGCCACAATAATGCTAATGATCCATTAGGCTGAAACAGATGAACTTTATTTATCCTCTGGGAAAAAAGTAAATTTTTTCATCAGCTCAAGAAAAACAAAGAAAATGAAACAAACTTCCATCGGTCATTGGACTACAGTCTGATGGGGGGGTGGGGGGGGGGTGAAGGATCTGTGCATGATATGGTGTTTTGAGCTCAGCAGCTATAGGACCAAATAGCCTCTGGATCTGATAGAACTACAGTAAAACTACAAACTCGAGGTTTAGTTGCAAGAAGGTGAAAACAATTTGAAGATATATGGTTGTAAAAATTAACATTTTTTTTTTCATTTGGGTTAAAAAACATCATGTAGTTCCGTGAGTTTCTTTTCCTGCATCGACAGGCACTTGCACATACTTTATCTTTAGTGTTTCTTGGATGTTTAGCACTAACTTCAACTGAACTAATGTTTTGTTTCTCTCTCCAGACATGGAGTGTATGTGTGTGTGGTTGGTGTGTGTGAGTGTGTTCACTGTGTGTGTCAGTTCTCACAGCGCATTGGACAGAAGTGATCATCATCATCATCACCTGGTTTCCAATGGCAACACAGCCTCAGGTAAGAGAAATAACAACAGAATAGCTGCTTTTACACAGAGATCCTGGAAAAAAGGTGAGATGGTGATCCCAGCTTTTTTCCACAGCCAAGCCAAAGGAGTAACAGAGGTGAGACAGGTGGACTTTTACACAGTGGACCTGCATTCTGAAATCAAAGGGGTGGAGACGCAGCGCAGCATTTAGGGCGGCTGTGGCTCAGTTGGTAGAGCGGGTCGTCCAGTGACCAAAGGGTCGGTGGTTGGTGTGTGTGTGAATGGGTGAATGTAAGGCACTGTAGTCCATTTACCATTTACATATGGATATTTCTGCAGTATCTGCCCGGGGTGACGTGGCTACATGTGATGGGTCCCACGGCTTCGTACCACAGGTGAAAATGGCATGTAACCACAGCACCAGTGGCACATAGCCGCAGCATCCCTTGCATGAAGCTGCGTCACCTGGGCGGCTGCCGCAGAACCCATGCTAGTGCCTCCATAAGCGCCCACTGTTTCTCAGGTGCAGGGGTCATCAAACATCACACCTTGGTTGCAGAACGAAAGGTGTTCCTTTTACATAGTGTTCCGGAATCATGATTCCACCTTTATCATGGTTGTTACTACCTCCACAGGCGTTACAAAGCCGCAATAAAGGCCAAATGATCCCACCATTTTGTTTACACAGACGTTGTAAAGGTGAAATATTCCTGTAACAGAAGTGCTGTGTAAAAGCGGCTGGTGTGTGGAAGCAAAAAGGTGGAACTGTGGTGCGTTTTACTGATAGTTTTCAGTCCAGCGTGTCAGAGGAGTGTTTCTGTGTGAGGAAACTGCAGGAAGGATGATCTTTTAGTATAGGTTCTTTGACAAGTGTGTCTGTGTATGAGTCTGGCTCCGCCCTCCGTCAGTTGTCGTCACAGACTGTGCTTACTTTGGTTGGGGCGACTTAAGCTCAGGAGGAGCAGGAGGTTGTCCGCAAAATCAAAGTTTCACTGTTCAGTCCCATTCTCTGTCACTGAGCAGAACACTGAACCTCAAGTTTCTCCAAGTGGCTCATTCACTGGTGAATGCATGAATGAGGCACGTTGTAAACACATTGTGAAACATTATACAGTGCTTCAACTGAGGCAGAAAAGAATATTTTCACTTCTTTCTTCTCAGTAAAGAGGTGAATGAAACTATGTGAGATAAAAAAGTTCTCTACTTGACTCGACAAAACTCGTCAATTAACCCTCAAAGACCTTAACAGCTCATGTGGAATAACTTTAAAACCACTAATTCTATCCATACATTATATTAATTAAGGTAAAATGCAGTTTCTCAGCTTTTTACTGGCATCAAATATGAGCTGTTTGGACGATCAGAGGCTCCGTACTGAACATGGAAACAGTATCATCCTCTGCAATATCAATTCACCAGTAAAACCCATAGTTTGACAAATAGCACTGGTTGTAGATGCTTGTTTTTATGTTCAGCTTTTGACGTGTTTTGCTGGAAAGGTTACTTTCTTCAGTGATCTCTGTTTTGATGTAATTGTTTACTCTGATCTTTTATGAACATTAGCATGGTCAGTTAGTTAGGTACAGGAAAATATCTGATTTTCTCTGAAAAATGCAAAATGCAGCGGATAGCATTGTAATAAATGATGATAAATCACTTTGGAAAAGTTAAATGTAAAAAAAACAAAAAAGAGAAAGAAAGCAGATCTAGGTCTTTACTGGTTGAGCCACAATAGTTTTTCATTTCTTTATTTGGTCAGGGTGTCCCATTAACAAGAGAGTCCTTAGAACCACAGATAATATTTACATACACATTAAATGGTTCAGTCAAAGATGGCAGCAATCACGCACGCACGCACGCACGCACGCACGCACACATATAAACAAACAGAATTAGCAAAAAGTAGTTAAAACAATTCTGAGTACTGTTAATAAATGTCTAATGTCTGATCTTTAATGTGGCTCAGCTGAATAATAGTATCTAGTTTGAAACTGTTTTACAAGTAATTCCAGTATTACAGAAATACTGGAATTACTCTGCCATTTATTTTTAACCTCAAGTTCCACAGCTGCTATTATGAATGAACCAACTCAATGAGATGAACTTAGTGTTAATGATAATATTAAAACATTTGAGGTTAATGTTGTTACCATCGTTTAAGGTTGACCTGTTAAAGGGGTCATATTTTGCTGAACCTCCTTTTTTTTAATCTTTGGTACCTTTATTTGTGTATTTGGACCCTAATAGTTCAAAAAGTTTGAATTTGAACCCTCCAGGTGCTGCAAAGCTATCTTTATATTCATTTTTTGCAAAAATTGAGTGGATTTCTACAACCTTTTTTAATTCCTGCTTAATTTGTTATGTTTTATAACTAGTAACATCATGACATTTGCACATATAAGGCCAAGACTTCCGACAAACATTTCTCAGAGTACGGAGAAACGGGACAGAGCAGCACAGCCGACAACCTGGAGGGGGTGGGATGTGAAGTGGCTCATTTGCATTTAAAGGGCCAGCGCTCAAAATGATCTTTCTGGTGTCATTACTCAGAAATAGGGTTGAAGATGGACCTGTGGAGTTGAATTAATGAAGAATTCAGACCCAAGCATAGCATTTACAGTTTATGTAGACCACAGGGACATGTTTTAAAAATGCATAATTCCATTAACTAAAAAATCAGGAGCCTACATGTGGCTCAGGATGAACTGAGTGGGTCCTCCAAAGACCCCCAGGTAACAGTCTACATAACATTAATAATGCTTTGAAGCCTATAACATGATTTCCTCACAAATGTAATATTCTATAAAAAAAAAGTTAGTAATTTGTCAAATCATCAGATGCTTTGTGTGAGTCTTTCTGTTTGTTACTGTGACAAACTGATCAATGTGTACTTTCATCCCTTTCTCGCTATAGTAATGTAGATCTGAGCTGCCAACCCTTTCACCAAAGCAACTTTATGACTGCACATTTTGTGGATCTAAATGAAGACAGGACATATAGGTCTCATAGGCTGATCAATTGTAATTTCTCCTTTTTTTGAGAAGGATCGCATAGATTTTGTCATCAACATTAGCAGTTATGGGGCGTTGCACTAACCAGTGTGGTTTGCAGCATTAATGCTGTTGTTATATGTCGCTATAGGCTGGTGAGATTATTTCAGTCAGGTTCAAGGGATGCTCTAGTGCAGGGATGTCAAATATACGACCCACACTAGTAAAATAATAATGTAACAACACATAAATAATGACTCTTACTCCAAATTTTTCTTTTTCTCTTCTTGTAAAAAATTGAAAAAGTAAAAAGCCATAATGGAGATGTTTACATTTACAAACTATCCTTTCACAAAAAATGTGAGTAAGATGAACGATTATGAACAACCTGAGAGTTCTTCAGAAAATAAGTGCAATTTTAACAATATTCTGCCTGTTACTAGATATTTTGTGTCCTTGTACATCCACTTTGATCTGTAAGTTGTAGTGCGCATGTGTAAATGATAAACTGAGGCAAAATATTGGAAAAATTGCACGTATTAAAATTATTTCAGGTTCATGGTTAGTCAGGTTAGTCCCTTTTTTTGGGGGGGGTGTGTGTGAAAGGATTGTCTGTATACATACACATTTTCATAACTTAATTTTACTTTTTGTACTAAAACAAAGAGAACAATTTGGCGTTATTATTTTACTGGTCTGGCCCACTTCAGATTAAATTGTGCTGCCTGTGGCCCCTGAACTAAACCCCTGCTTTAGCGTCTGTCCATACTGACAAGGTTGCATTTAAACATTAATTTTCAGAGGTTCTGTAACATATTTTTTGCTGCAGCTGAAGAAATAATGATAAAGAATTACTCAGTTAGTGACCTTTTGGGCTGTTTTAGAGACAAATTAGGCTTTTACAGTCTAGATAATGAATGAAAACACTGCAGCTGTACATACAGGGAGATGTGGACTAGTGTGGATCCAACATGGTGCAAAAATGCAGTTTCTAGTCAAACAACAATAGAAAACCATTATACACAACTTAAGCCTCCAGAAAGCAGAGAAAACAAGAAGAAAACCTATAATTTGGTTTTAACTCACTTACAGTTAGTAAGAAGTGAGAAACTCTGATTCATGTTGTGAATCGTCATGATTTATGGATGGATGGCCCCAACCTACATAATATACCCATGACACACAAAGAGCATCAAACAGGCAGGATGAAAGTTAATCACTGTAGTGGTTGATACTGGGCCTGTGTAAATTCATACCTAAATAGTGAAATCTGCTGATATAATATCATTTTACATTGTTAGTTACCCATTAAAGACCCACAACTAGGGGTGTGCGATATGATGATATTAGATCGTGAAGGATTAAAACGTATCAACGATCTGACAAAGCAGAAAGATCGTGGAATTCAGGGGGGGTTATGGGGGGAGGTTCCATACTGTATGTACCCCACCATGAGTACGCACACACCATATGACCATATAATACGACCGTATAAATTGAAAGTGAAACTTAAGACTTAAGTCTCCTGCTGTTGTGCAGTTCATTTTCCTTTTCCCTACCTTTGGAATCTTTAATTTGAGGGGGCAGGACATTTGTTTAAGGGGCATTATTTTTATGTTGCAAACGTGCACTTAATCAGAGTGTTGTTGTTTACATTTTGTATGTTTATGTTCTTGGCACATGCTGGCAAAATTGGACAAGCTATTTAAATTAAAAAATGTTCTGGAAGGTTCTTTAGGCTAAATTGTTGGTTTTATTTTGTTCTTTTAGGGCTATGTTTTACAGAGGGAAATTGTTTGGTTGCACTGTTCAGAAACTTCAAAATTAGTTTCAAAGATCAATGTAAAGCATCAGGCTGAAATCGAGATTGTGATTTTATTTTTTAAAAATTGTGATATGATATTTTTGCCATATCGCTCACCCCTACCTAGAGCTATTTTTTTTCCAGTTATTTTTTCTTAAATTTTTTACAGCAATAGTGCAGACTAATGTCTAAACAATAGGAATTGTTGTTTTTATACAGATACCTAGAACTATTTTTGTGGTGACTTCCAAATAATTTTCTCTACATCTAACCTTTCCTAAGTGATTTATCTTTGAAAAGCAAGTATTTCCCGACATTTAATTTACTAGTCATGAGTATGTTTATAAAAGTTAAACAAAGGCAATTATGTTACAACAGAGAACTCTGAGATAAGAGTGACCTTTTCAATAAAATAACAAGCTTCTGCCACCAGTTTCATGTGTCTACAACATAGGTTTTACCGGTTAGTCAATGTTTCTGAACATGATATTGTTTCCATGTTCACTACGGAGCCTCTAAAAGTCCAAACGGGTCATATCTGATGCCAGTAAAAAGCTGATAAACTACATTTTACCTGAATTATTTCAATGTATTGACAAGATCAGTGGTTTAAAAGTTATTAAACATTTTATACCAGTCAATGCTTTTAGTTACCGGTGGCTGGTAGTATACAATCGGTAAACACTAATCTGTGTAATCGTCTAATCTCATATTTTCAAATTGAGGAAAAGAAACCTTCAAATAAAATTGTCCATGGTGATCATTGGTCATTTAATAAGTGAAGATTAGAATCCCTCAGCTCTGTGGGAATCATTGTTATATATGTCTGTGTTTCTCAGATAAGTTCTAATGGTGTGTTTTTAAATTGTGCATTTATAGATAGAATTCATGTATTGTGTCTGTGAGCTCAGATAGCGTGGGCACTAACTATTAGCTAACCACAGCTTCCTGTAGATGACATATTGATGATGTCAGAGGAAGTGGTGACAGAAATAGGCTATTCAGTGAACGGAAGCCTAAGTGCTGGCTCCGCCCACTCACTCAGACCAGAGAATGGACTGCTCTGATTGGTCGGTTTGTGGTGTTGGTGGTTTCAGACGTTAAAGGTGTGATGCTGCTGCTTTTCTTCTTCAGTATCGGTTTGCTGCTGTTCTTTTGGCTTCACCCTCATTCACTTTTTTCTTTTGTTTTGTTTTCTTTTGTGCAGCAGAAGGGACTATGTACACTCTCAGAAATATATACTTGGGCCTGGCCGAGCGAGTAACAGAGTGAGAAAGCAAATCGTTCCATCTGTTTTTAAAAATTAATTTAGCAGCACCCATAATGGCTCAAATTGTAGGTCTAAGCAAATACTTTAACATGCCATCAACAAATAATAACCAAATATTTAATAAAAACATGACTTTATCATCATTGACAAAGTAACTGAGTGAGGAAGAATATACAGTAGTTATTCAAGGTTTGGAAAAAATACCAAAAAGTGCTGTTCCTCAAGGAAAGTGAAAATATTTAGCATACCACGCTTTTCTTAACATATGAGAGTACATTTTATCCAAAAATGAAACTGATATCATTTGTATTTTAGTTTTCAAAGACATTAATTCCTGGTAATGAAGTGAGAATCTAAAAAGTAATGGAGTGAGGTGTTTGTTCAGTGTGATGCACCAGAATAATAATAAAAGATTTTATTAAGTTACTAAAAAATTATCAGTCTTGGGCGACATATGTTTCAAAACAGGAGAAAGATTTGTATTAATACACATCTTTCTGCTGTTTTTTTTAATAATAACATTCAAAATTATTATAGTACTTTATTGTTATGAAGTATAAGACTAGACACAGGCATATAATTTGAGCATACTTATTTACACATCGCTGTTTACATTCTGAATTTATGCTGTATACATTCATTTACAACCTTTTGCTGTTCTTAATTTACACTGCAATCTCATATTTTCTTCTATATCCAGTTGTAATTCAGGTACAAATTAAATAAACACAATTTTAGAAACAAGAGATATATATCTTTCATGCTGAGTAACAAAAAATATTGTTCTAGAAAAAAAAAAATTGCCCCTGATGTTCACTTTCGCTTGGCCAGGCCCACTTACGTACTTTGTACAGGTTGTTTCTGTGCAAACCAATTAAAACTCACGTTTTATCAATCTAATATGAAGAAGAAGAAGATTATAATATTGCAGCCTCATGCATGACTCGTACATCAATAACTGTTCACGATGACAATAAAGATGCAGAAAAAATCCAAAAGTGTGTCAAAAATAACACATTATCAATTTTTAAGAAATGCTTGGAATTGTCACAACTGATGTTTCCAGAGGAGCTCAGGTCTTACAGAGAGGAGACAAACTCCACCTGACATTGAGGTAACAGAGACAGGTGAGGAGTGTGAGTGTAGTCTCAGAATTAACCTCAGCAGCTGTTGGGATAAAAATAGACATAAAGGAAGGTCGAGTCAAAGTCGGAGGATTCAGCCGCCGTCACATTGTTATTATCGCCTCATTATTACATCCTCCGTATTTTCTCCTCATTAAGTAAAGACTGAGAGTAGAGCTGTATGATATGACCACAATCTGACATCCTGATACTGGTCATTTTTAGCTGGGTCACATCTTAAAAAGAGATTGTTTAAAAAAAAAAAAAAAAGGATCTGTAATCAAATTGATTTCTTAATACCGGCCCATCGGATTAAAAAAAGGCCGATGCCGATATACATCAAATTTCCAAATATCGGTGCCGATAATCGGCCTGGCCGATAATCGGTCGACCTCTAATTAAAGGTTTAATGTGTTATATGGACTGACTACCAGTGAAGCTGTGCTAGCTAGTACCAGCTGAATACCCTCCTCACGCTCCTCTACAGTAGATAATTGCGACATGTGGATGCGTTTTCAGGTAAATATAGACTAGTAGAAACATATTTATGACTACTATTTTGTATTTGTGCAGTCAGATCCTCCTAAAATCCCTGTAATCCTCTTTCAGCACAGTAAAGTAAAACAAAAACAAGCGAAAATAATCTCTCAAACAGCTGTCAACATCAAACAAAAATATTCTAATTGTCATTTATTGGTGTACTTGCATGTCAGAACCAGTTTATTGTTTATCCTGTTGGTCCATGTTACTCCACTTTACCTTTTTCACCTGATGGTCTTCATTGAACCAGTATCTCCATAGTGAATACAGTCCAGTGTAGAGCGCTAATAATCCAGATCTGGTAGTCTGGAAAATGAGACTTGATCAGATTGATTAAAGGAAGAAATTTAGTCTTTGCAGAAAGCTCAAAAAGATTGATCAAGCCTTATATATAAAATAAATACAAGTTAACAGGTTGGTTGAATAATTCAGTTCAATGTTTCTTAGAAAAACTGACACACATGATCTGAGGCAGGAAGAGCATAATAATTCTGATTGAGTCCAGCCCATTGAACAATTGGATCCAGGTAACTATATATACAGTCGTGGAAAAAATTATTAGACCACCCCTTGTTTTCTTCAGTTTCTTGTTCATTTTAATGCCTGGTACATCTAAAGATACATTAGTTTGGACAATATAATGATAACAACAAAAATAGCTCATAATAGTTTAATTTCAGAGCTGATATCTAGCCATTTTCCATGTTTTCTTGATAATAACCAAAATCACTTCAGTTCTTACGTCAGTAGCTATGGCATTGTACTGCCAAAAACGCGACTGCATTATGATGTAGCATGTTTTCTGTAAATTCAGTGAATATATAGCCTAGTTCATATAAAGTGACAACATGGAAAAGGCCTGTTTCTGATTGTTTCTTGAATTATATATAAATTAGAGTTATTGCATTGTTGTTGTTATTTCAAATAGGTTTGATTTATATCTTGTATATTCTATTATAGTTTATTTGCCACTTTAATTATCATACTTTTTTTTATTTATTTATTTTATTTTACTTATTCCGCCCCCCCCCCCCCCTTTTTTTTTTTTAATTGCATGGCATTTAAATAATTAAAGGTGAGAGAGAAACAGTATCTCAGTTCTCTATATGTCCCAGGCATTTAATGAAATAACAACTAGAAAAATCTTTTAATCTTTGAATCTTAAAACTCAGATTTCATTATATTTTTCCTTTTATTTAGAATTTTGGTAACTTTCAGCCAGTCATATCTCTTACAGACTGCACTTTTTGAAAAGAGCTCAGAGCCTCTTCTCCATGGCAACAACAGCTGAGACTCATGGGTATTGTAGTATGTAAGACATTTGAAAATATTTAGTTTTTGCAGCTGTTAACCACACATGAGACGTTAGACCAAAGTCTTTGGAGTGGTTCAAATATATTTTGTGGATTTGCCTCTAATCCACATCTGGATGTAACGTTTTGTAGATGTTCTACAGATGTTAGATCTCAGATTTGGACAGATGTAAACCTGACAGTAACCTGATCTGCTCTGACTGTGAAGCTGCTCTCAGATCTGTCCTAATATTTACTCAGAGAGCTGAGACAGAAAGCAGAGCCTCGCAGTGTGCAACAGGTTTACCGCCGTCGTTATCTGATATTCACAGTCCAGCATCCTGGACCTGAATCTGGATCGGCCGCTGCTCCATCAAACAGACTCAGCGCCAGGGGGTTAAAGGTCAACAGAGGTGGCAGCAGGAATATTATCAGCATTTACTTAAGATACGCAGCCAAGTGGAACAGTGCAGCCCCTCAGTTTTTAGACTTAGACACACGTCATTGGAATAATGACAGATTAAAGACATGTTAAGAAAACTGTACATCCTTCCATTAGACAAAAGAGACACCAAAATAAAAATATAAACAGCAGCTTGTAATTATGACAGTTCATCAAGCAAATTCCCTTTTAAATCATGAATAAGGCAGGTTTCCATCCAATTGCATCACAAATTTAAACTTTTTTTTTTTGCTTTGTTTTTTTTTTTTTTTGCGTGTGTCGATTTGATTATGTTTTGTTTGATTGCTGTTGTTGTTCACTTTGTCGAAGTGTTTACTTTATTGTGTATTCATTTTGTGTTGCCTTCAAGGATGTATGTATGTATTTATTTATGTATTTTTTTTACTTTTCTGGTATGTCAATGTAGGTGTGTATGTGACTTGATTTTTCATATATTATGCTGATAGGAAGCTAAACAATAGACTGTTGTGTGGAGAAGTGGTGGGATTAAATAAGTTTTACTTCCTCCCACTCCTTTTCAAATATGCAAATGAAGTCATGCTTTGTTTTCATCTTTATGTATAGGTTTTTGGTTTTGTTTGTTTTGTTTTCTTATAATCCGTTTTATTTATAAGGACTAAGTAGGATTATTTTTTGTTGCATATTCGAAACAAACTAAACTAAGAAGAAAATCAGCCAAAGAAAATGTGAATTTATATTTCCATCCAGTTTTGTTATGTGAATATGAAGAGCGGCTTCATTGTCACCATGTTTAATAATTTGCCAGTTAAGGCATACGCCTGATAATTTTTCAAGACTTTTTAATGCTGCAGTCAAAGTTACAATGATAGAATAAAATCACGTGGTCATCAATGTGGTCATTAAACTCAGTCTGAGGTGTACTTAAGTCAGTCTTTCTACCAACTTGACGGTCCATAAAATCACACCTATTTAATATTAGCATAACTTTGTTCCTCAGTCCATGCAAAAAGGCACATGAACATTGTCAAAAACCTATAGTCATGCTCTCTCCAACACAAAACAGGAAGCAAACTTCACTTGAGGCTGCTGATTAAATCTGATTCAAACATCAGTGCAGCAGCAGAATCCAGTTTGGTGTGTGTTCTGCTGCAGAGGAGTGATGTTAATGCTGCACATGATGATGAATAGATAACCATTTACTCCTGGATGTGGGTTTTATTTGCACTTTTTGCTCTGTTTTATTCTTTCTCTGTGGTTAAATCTTTTAAGTCATTCCAGCCCCCCCTACAGGCAGAGCTGTTAGTCATTTTAATACCTCTGTACATCTCCATTATTTTCTACTTTCCTTCTTTGGAGTTAAGAACCTAGACCTTAAATGATTATAGCACAAAAAAATTGACTCAGAAAACACAACTCATACATACGATCATACAATCTAGTTCGGTCTTGAGACCTTGTAAGATTAACAGTTTTTAAAAGATCTAAAACTGTGAGTCACACTTAAGTTTTTTAAAGTCTTTTAGTGTAGGTTCGGTGTTAAATGTACAATTTCAGCTGTTGAGCTGATAGAAGGAAGATGTAGAGAATTTGTCACAAAAGAAACCTGAAGCTTCTTTAGTTCTTGGCCTTGAACTGAGCCGCTGGTGTGTATCATAACGTTGTTTCAGACTCTTTCATGTTGTGTCAAAGCCTTTGTCTAACATTTGCTTCTGCAGCTCCTCATACATGGAGGCGTTTGCTTTTGTTTTCCATCTCATATGTCATATCTGTTGGTTTCTGGTATTTATATAGTGAATGCTGCAGATTCCTCATGCAGACACATAAGTATTCATTAAATATGTTTCCATTGCACTTATTCATATTTATATACCATATACCAACTTCTTCCATTTCTCCCAAAAAAGACGAGCTGTTTTGTAACTTTCTTCATTTCCACTAATTTTCATTTGTTATCAAATGACAGAAAAGTTTTAGTATGATATATTTGACTGCTTTAGCTTCATCCCAGGTTCAGCTACATGTTATTAGTCCAATTATTGTGTGTTCTGGATAATGTAGGGGATGGCTTTGGTTTGGTTTCATCTGTTGTAGAGCTGCAACCGATTAATTAATTAGGTGCTTGAAGCGAATGCAAAAATTCACGATTTGATTAATCGACTCGAATTGATTGAAGGGAAATATTCTATTGCAGTTTTCCTGAATTGAATCTTCTTTGTGCGTCACAATAAGCGTCCGTGTGAAACACAACAGTGGAACCAATGTTTAACAGCAGAGAAATGAAGGAAACAAAGCTTTGATGCAGGAGAATTGTGGTTGAATTATTTTTTTGGACCACTTTGAGCTGATTAATCGGTTGCAGCTCTAATCTGTTGTACCGTGTCGTAGTGGACAAATGATGGCTCATCGTGGACACCCCTGAACATCGAAACAGAAATGTTAGCACAGTGTTTTTCAACCTTGGGGTCGCCTGAAATTTCTAGTAATTGATGAAGAAAACAAAAACAAAAAAAACTTATATGGTGAGTTGACAGAGACAATCCCAATACATAAAAGACATGACAAACTCTGAAGCTGACACTGAAGCACTGTGGTACTGTTTATCTTTCAAATGTTCATTGTGGTCGGTTTCAGGTGCTGCAGCTCTTTCATAATTCATAATTTGAGTTCTTGTTTGTTCAGTATTAATTGTCAGCCTTGTAAATCCAAGCTGGACTGACTGTACATATCCTGACCAAGGAAACTAGAATTCTCACTTTGTGCAGTAATCTACACCTGGCTTTTCTGCCTCCGTCCATAATAATATACATTATATAGACAAAATGTCGTCCAAAATTAACATTTATTTGCAACATAGTATAGCAAACTATTACATGATCAAAAACAGATTAATTTTAGCAAAAAAAAAGTCTCAGTTTTGAATGTCCGGGGTCACCAGAAATTTGTGATGTTAAAACAGGGTCATGGGCCAAAAAAGGTTGGAAACTACTGTGTTAGCATGTTAGAATTTTTTTCTTTCTGGTTCTGTCATGTTTGGGACATTGACCAACAGCAGTAAACATGATTATTTTTACCTCCGGTTTTCTTTAAAGGATTGATAGTCCAAACTGTACTCATCAACAACCGGCGAACAGGTCCACAGGTCTTTCTTTTTTAGCCGTTTCCAACATAACACAGCCAGTACGGAACGCTGTTGACACATTTGTTTACATTCTTGTTCCTGGAAAATGGCCGCTAGCACCTCGTTCCTGATGAAAGACGGCAAGTGGCGGTTGTTTAGGGAGAAGTATGCAATCTGTCATGTCATAGTGAGAATTTCTGAGTCTGAAATCTCCTAGTCTGACACAGAGGCAACAGGACAGACTAAAATATAATGAAACTGAGATTTAAAAAGGTGCCCATTAATGCAGTGATGAGAAATAACTTTTATGGGAAGTCTGCAGCGGTCCACATAATGTTTTACCAGGAAACAGCAGAATATAGAGCTGGGCAATACGGCAAAAAAACCAAGAAATACATCTTGATTTTATTTATTGATTTGTTCCCCAAGTTTATGGACAATTTACCATTTTAATTGATTTATTCTGGCTGCAAAATGTGATCTAAACTACTCTTTCTTTACTAAAACAATTTGCTAAATGTGACTGGAGAAAAACATTCACTATTAATATCTTGCAAGAAGCAAATAGGTTGCATGTTGAATTTTTGTTGAGCAGGAAAGGTCTTCAAAGTAATAATGATCTAGGCATTTTTCACAATTATAACAAAGCAAAAAGTTGATTAAATGAATTAATTTGATATTCAGTGTTACCCCGTCCCACAGTAGAACAGTTTAAGATGAAGTGTATGATGTCTAGTTGTGAATTTGCAACCCCCTTACACCCCCCACCCTGACCGATGGTGGCCACAGAAAATGCGGAATGTCCCCCCAGAGTATTTCTTGTTGTCAGGTGTGAATTCTAGTGTGAACTGAGCCACATCCACACACCCAGAGGAGTTAAAATGCATGTTAGTATAACCTTACTTAGCTAAAATATGGGTGCTTCTATGAAACTGGTCCCTAAAAGCAGGACATGCGGGCTGAAAATTCACACCAGATAGAGACTGTATGAAGCAAGTTTGGAAGCACTTTGGGTCTATTTTAAAAATAAAAACTTACTGAGATAAAAGAGAAACTATTTTTCAGATAAAACACATTTTCCATTGTATTATTATTATTATTATTATTATTATTATTATTATTATTATTATTATTATTATTATTATTTTCCATTATATTTAATACAAACATCTGCATGTAACACGGTCAAAAGGACATGAAAATAATGCTCTACTATTTTTTTGAATATCTCTTTATTCTCTCACAGGTACATTTTAGGAATTTAACAAATTATGCAAAGCGGATTGTGTCACAAAAATGACTGCTGTTGCAAAATCATTTGTGATTTATATGTGTTTAACTGGGCAGGTTCTGCATGTAACACAAGTAGACATGATGGGTTATATACAAAACCTGGAATGAGACTGAGATTCATGAAAAACCTGCATGTCTGGATTAGAAAAACCACTAGGATCATCAAATTTAACACAGTGTCTTTATTTATAGCAGTATATAAGACCATTTCAAGTGATGTTTTCAAGATAAAATGCACTGACACCTAGGTAGCTTTTCCTTTCCCAATTTTGGTCCTATTTTTGGCCCCAATATTTGATTAAAAATGCACTAATTTTGGGATAGCTCAGAGCAATAGTATACTTTTTTAGCATTTATCTGAGGTCATCATTAAGTACATACTGAGGGGAAATATGTTTAAATTTCTCTTTTGTTATTGGGTCTAAAAAGCTGGAAAAGTGCCAGGTACCAAAATAAACACAGTTTCATCGGAGCATCCATTTATAAGTTTTATTAATAGTCATTGTGCAGTAAAAGGGTCCCTATCAGTGTTTTACTATTACGTATATCTGATGTTTTAGATTAATTTTACAGCTGCAATCATGTATATGTTGCATTTTAACTTCCTCATTGCATGTGAGATTTACAACCCCTTCTTTGCAGAGTTGTGTCAAATCTCCATTTCAAGTGACATAACAGTTAAATGAATTGCTTTGTGATTGTTCAGACTGAGGTTGGATTACCAAAGACCAGTCCTTGATTCAGGACCACATATGGAAGCAGTTTGGAACAGAATTTAAAAGATCAGAGTTCATGTGATTTGTGCTGTTCACACTGTTTTTAAAAAACAGATTTCAGGCACATGTGAGTGAGAAGGTTGGATTTTGGTCCGTTTTTGCCCGAATGAAGCTGTAGTTGAGTTTAATGCTGGATCGAACCTGTCTTAATATAAGCTATAACAGACTTCCTGTTCTCTGTAATTCTTTTTATATGAGTAGAGGAAATCTGTTATAGCTACTGGAGAAACATTGTGAACTGTGGGTGACCCAGTGTGTGTGTAGATATATATATACATACATTAATGAAAATATAATTATGAAGATTATGCTCCGTGTCTACAATTAGATCCTCCTAAATCCTCCTGAATCTTACACACAGGACCTTTAACACAGTCTCTCATTCATCATCCAACCACAATCCTCCACCACATGCAGTTGTGCGATCATGCAGACACACTCGTGAGTCCAAAATGACCAAATGTAGGCATGAAGTCTCACTCTGATGTGTTTTAATCTGCTTCGTTGTCATGACAACCAGCAGCAGCAGCAGCAGATGAACGATGGGATGGATGACCGTGGAGGTTAAATGCTAGCATGAAGCTAACAGGAAACCCAGTGTCACATAACTGCTATGGTTGTTATGGCAACGCAGAGGCGTTATGGCCATGTCTTTACCATTAGTCAGTCGATCAATCAATCAACATGTTGAACTTAATGTGGCTCACTTTGTACCAAATCCAAAGTGCATGACAGATAAATAAGGCTAAGACTAAAACAAAGGAAGGAAAGTGACCGTAGGGAGTAAAGAAATAAAATAAATACTAAAAAACTTTAATAAAATAATTGTAAATAAAAAAGTAGATACACAAATGCAGCACACATATACATGAAAATAAGGTGGAAATTAGCACTAGTGCTACAACCTGACACACTACATTCTTCCTTTTTAAGGTTAATGTGTATTGTGCATTGTCCCTGTCTAAATAAATAAATTAAATAATCAAATAAATGCTAAATAATACACAGACGTAAGATTAGTCATTAAAAGTGGATTTTTCATTTCACTGTAAATGTAAGTTTCACATGTTGCTGCTCAGTCATGTGGATGATGGCAGGAAGAGGAAGAAGAAATGAAATGTGAAACCTAAACACACTGTAAATCCCAGAGGCTTCACTCACTCTCATCACATTCTTCATCTCCTTTATCTTCATTCGACTTCTGTTTTTTCATTTGAGGAAGTCTCTGAACATGTCTGGTATCTGCAGTCTCAGAGCCATATAAAGATGGTGGATGTTTACTGTTAATCTGTCACAGTCTGACCTTAAATCTTTAAAGTCTTCAACTAAAGAGTAGTATGATCCACAGAGAAGTTGAATTTTTCTACCTCTGTGTTTCTGTTTCTTCTGGAAACTCATCACATCACCTAAAGTTTCCAGACATAGGACAAACACGCAGAAACATAGGATTTATTCAAACCAGGGACAATTCATTAGATCAGTGTTTTTCAACCTTGGGGTCAGGACCCCACGTGGGGTCGCCTGGAAGTCAAATGGGGTCGCCTGAAATTTCTAGTAATTGATAAAAATAAAAAATAAAAACTTACTAATAAAAAATATATGGTGAGTTGAGAGAGACAATCATAAAACTGTGAAGCTGAAACTGAAGCACTGTGGTACTGTTTATCTTTCAAATGTTCATTGTGGTCAGTTTCAGATGCTGCAGCTCTTTCATAATTCATAGTTTCAGTTCTTGTTTGTTCAGTTTTAATTGTCAGCCTTGTAAATCCAAGCTGGACTGACTGTACATATCCTGACCAAGGAAAATCAAATTCTCATTTTGTGCAGTAATCTACACCTGGCTTTTCTGCCTCCGTCCATAATAATATACATTATACAGACTAAATGTCATCTAAAATCAACATTTATTTGCAACATGATTATTACATGATCAAAAACAAATTAAATTTAGCAAAATAAAAAAAGTCTCCATTTTGAATGTTTGGGGTTGCCAGAAATTTGTGATGTTAAAATGCGGTCACTAGCCGAAAAAGGTTGGGAACCACTGCATTAGATCATTTTCCCGTCCACATTAATGCAGATATTTTGCAAAACACATATTTTTCTCTATGTTCATGTGGAAATGGAAAATGGAGAGATTCGAAAACTATGGCCTCACACCATATTTTGCTCAGAATTTCTTTTTAAAAATGGACAAAGAAAATATCTGTTTGAAAAAATATCCATGTTAGTTTGGACAGAACAAGTGTTTACATCAAAGTTTTACACATCCCTCACACGTCAATAGAAAACTTCTGATTGGACTGTTGTCTGTTGATCTAGGAAGGGTACATTAGGTATTTCTATTCTGACCAGACTGTTGTTCACATTTTAATTGGAGTTTATATTTGTGCTTAGTGATCTGCTTATTGTGTTAATATTCCAAAAGATAATTATAAATCTGAGTGTGTCAGATGTTGACCCTTATACATATCTGTGCATCATACCATGCTCCAAAAATTGTTCTTTTGCACAGTTTTTAATATGTTTTTTATATATATATTTTTTAAAGTCTTCTAAGTCCTTGAGGTGTTTCAGGTTGTTTCTAATGTTTTGTATTTCCCAACAGCCTCTGATGGTTGACGAAGTCTACACTATGTGCTGCAATAATGGACATTTTGTAGAGGTTTTCAAGTGTTTTTCTAACCTTTTTAGACCGTTTCTGAGGCATTAATCAGTGCTGCTTGAGGTTTTTCATGTTATTTCCAAGGCTTTTTGATTTGGTCTCCATCAGTTTCCTGTGTTTAAGGAGTAAAACTAAACTGTGATCTTAAAACTGATGTTTTGTTTCCTAAAAGTTTACGATAATTTCTAATTGTTTCAGGTGGTTTCTGAGGATGGTTCAACGTTTTTCATCTTCCAGTGCTGAGGTTGTAAAACTGTACAATGTAATCTGAAAAATGCAGTTTTGTACAGATTGTGGTATTAAATTTGTCTCTCCCAATGATGATAGTGGTTTGTCTGTTATGTCAAATCCAGGAAAAGGTGCAGAACCTGGATTTTTTTTTCGGATATTTTTGAGATAGTTTGTCACAATTTATGATGGTGGGATGATATTGCAGTCAGTGGTGAGAACAAGTATTTTTTTTCATCCCTTTTGTGTTTATGCTATCATTTTACACATTTGGTGTTTGTTGGTTTAAAACATAATTTTACAAGAAAATCCCAATTTGTGGTAAAAGAGTTGAGCTGTCAGACTGTGAAAATACATTAATATAAAGATAGATCAGAAAGTCATAGAGTTGACATCTTTCTCAGAGTCACTGAAGGCATCTGTGCAGCTTCAACATGACCACCAGACTGTAGTGAATCTCACCTCTTTTAATACTTTGTCATGTAATACCATGATCTTGAAGACTGAAGTTCACAGCTGTTAAGGTTTGTGGGCAAGTGTGCAACAGGTACAAGATGGCAGTTTAATCTTCACAACAAACTGACACTTTCTTCACCACTAAAATTATCTTTTAAATTGACAGATATCATATGTGTCTCATCAGTGACCACAGTTAATATTTTTTCCATAGTTATGTCTCACACCGGGGGGGGGTTCCCTTCTATAACAGGCCTGTGGGGCCTTGGTATGATGTACTGAATCATTTTAGTAGATTCTTCTGTGAAAATTTGTTCCATCTATGTTTTCTTTCTTAATCTGTGATATGTAAGTGATTGTTTTGTTCTATTATAAGTCTGTTTCTAATATATTTGTCTTTCTTAAAAAAAGTAAATGTCTGTCCTTTGTTTTCTTTTTATTCTAGATCTGTGTTTGATAGACCAGCAGCTCTGTCACGATGAGAACTCGGTGCTGAGTTTTGAGGCCATCTGCAGCATCCACAAACTGATGGATGATGATGCTGATGGCACAGTGGACACAACTGAGACTGACGAGGTGACACCAGCATACGTTCATTCCTGATTTGAACACTGTCAGTCAGGGGTGCTAAATGTACCAAACTGTCCCCCTTAAGAGTCCAATGAATTTGTGAAATGTAAAAATTACACAGATATTAAAGGTGCAACATGTAGGAATTATGTTCCAAATAATCATAAAATGGCCTTGACTGTCATCAGACATTAAGAAATCATGTTCATTTCAAATACTGATATCACTGACAGTAGTAGTCCAGCCAGAATATTTGCATTTGAAAAGCTCAGTGTCAGCCCCTAAATAATGTTTATGTTGTCATTTTGTGTTTGGGTCTGATGCTCTGCCCATCACCTATCTCCTAGTCACAAAGTCAGTAGTGTTTATTCATCCAGGTTGCCAGTTCCCACTGAGCTTCAGCTGGAACATTTCTGGTCACAAATGTCTGACATTACTAAACCTAAAAGGCCTCTTATTATTCCCAAATACGTCGTGACAAAGTGAGAAACAAAACAGAGATATGCATAGGAGATGCTTTTGAAACACGGAGACGACTGAAAGTGGAGAAGAATTTGAAGACTGATGCCGGGTGTCCTGCAGTCTCACCGCCCGATAAGAGCCACCGAGAGCAGGTACCCGGCCATGGGGGTCTCGCTGTTCCCAGGCCGCGAAGGTGTCGCTATTCCCGGGCCACAGGGGTCTGGCCAGGCCCGGGTTGCTGTCTCACCACCTAGTGAGCCATCAGGTGAAGAGACCGTGGCCCGGGCATGGGTGAAGAGACGGTTTCACCGGTACCGGACTGCAGTGGTCTCACCAGTCAAGGACCACAGTGGTCTCACTGCTCAGTGGGAGCCAGCGGGCCCTGCGGGTATAAATACCAGGCCTATTTATACCGGTGTAGGACTCGTTGCTAGCCATGGTAACTCCTTGTAGTAGACGCTCATGCCGGATCTGGCCACCCATTGTCCTGGGGGGGAGGCGGAGGGGATCCCACACTCTTCAGTATTTTGAATGTGACTGTGATTCCAGTTTTGGCCACAATCCTACATATGGCACCTTTAACAATCAATGGTGTCAAAATCATTTGAGTTCAGGGGCCACATGCAGCCCAATCAAACCAGTAAAATATTATCATAACTTATGACCAATGACAACTCCAAATTTGTCTCTTTGTTTTAGTGTAAAAAAAAAAGTTAAATTACATGAAAATGTTTACATTTACAAACTTATCTTTTCACAAAAAATGTGAAATACCTGAACAAATATGTAGAGACGCATATGCAGTTTTAACACTGTTATGTCTATTTTGTGTCTTTACAGATCCACTGTGATCTGTAGGTTGTGTGTAAATGATAAGCTAAGGCATAATATTGTTAAACTGCACATATTAAATTTACCTCAGGTTCATGGTTGGTCAGGTTATTCACATTTTTTGAAAGAGTAGTTTGTAAATGTAAACATTTTTATAATGCAATTTTACTTTTTTCCTTCACAAAACATGGAGAAAAGTTTGGTGTTTTATTATTTACAGGTTATAATGTTATCATTTTACTGGTCTGGCCTACTTGAGATTATACTGGGTTAGATGTGGAGCCTGAACTAAAATGAGTTTGACATCCCTGCTGTAAATAAAACAAGACAGAGAAATCCTGATGTGTAGTCATTCTGTTCATTCAAGTCTGGCTCTTTCTCCTCAGTTTCTCAGGGAGGATCTGAAGTATCATGACTCCAAAGCCAAACACAGCAGCTTCCACCGAGCTGACCTTCACATCAGCGTGGAGGACATGTGGAACGCCTGGAAGAACTCAGAAGGTGACAGGAGTAGAAAAAACAAACCAGAACTAGGGAACGACCAGCATCCTTTCCTCTGGTGACGTGATGTGATATCTGTTTACAACTGATGTTTGTGATTCTTACAGCGCCCTAAACCAAAAAACACCAAAAATAAACAGACACAGTCTAAAGTAAATAAGTAAATGGCTGCTGCTTACAGACATGAGACTTCCTCTGAGTCTACTTATAGTAAGCAGACACGGTTTTTCGCTTTCATCATTTTAAAAAAGTCTATTTTGTAAATAAAACTTGTTTTGAGAACTTCACATCATGTCAACTTAGAGATGTGAAAGAGAGAGAATAAGAACGTAAAGGATGAAGAACACAGACAGAGGTAGGAAGAAAGGGAAAAAAATAAAAACATGATGCAGGGAGGAAGGAAGAAAAGGGAGAAAGAGTAGAAAGTGCATCCAGTGTAATATATAATCCTATATTTCATGGCTTAATTTATCATCCTGCAAGTCTCATGAGTAGGGGGATGTATTGGCAAGAATCTGGCGATACGATACAAATCACAACACTAGGATCACAATACGATATATCACAATGTATCACGGTACTGTTAAAAAGGCAATTTTTTATTGGTTTTCTTTCTTTTTTAAAAGATTATTTTGTGGAAAAATTGAATTACACCAGAAATATGCACAAATACTAAACACATTTGTATTTGATCACAACAGAATCTAATGCTAAATCACAAAATTTTCCTGTTAAAACTTAAATTATGTTTTACAGTTTAAGATCCTGCTCAAATGTTCATATTCTATTAGTTCATAACTAACATCATAACATTATTTTTGTGCAATCCCAACAAAGGATCTAACATTATTTAATAAAAGAATGTTAAATAATAATAAATAAAATATAAACAAAAAAGAAAAACAATAAAACTAAAAATGAACCCCCACAATATCTGCATTTGAATAAATGCCTAAAAATATCGATACAGTACTTTTTAATATTGATACAGTATTGTGACATGAAATATTACGATATATTGCAGAACCGATATTTTCTTACATCCCTACTCATGAAGATTAAGCTTTTCAGAAAAATGAATGAATGAATCTATCATTATCTCAGTAAACATTTTACATGATGAAGTGAAACCACAAACAACAGAAGAAGTGGCTTTATTTTGTGCACCACACAATTAACATACAATTAGTCACAGTCATAAACAGTCATCACAGCTGAATCAATATATCATGTCTTCAGTGTTTCTTTATTAATATCGTAGTAATAAATTAACACTGTTATTTGAAAATGTGTCCAAATGTACAGTTTTTTGGGTCAGTTACTACTTTCAACATCACAGGGAGTTGGTGACCACCTGACAAAGGCTTCAAAACAACATGCATTATCTTAGGAAAACTTACTGGCGCCTTAGCAAATCTGTAAAATGTACAAATTCTGCCCAAAATGACCATATCTGGAGCCTTGGGACTCCACCACCTGAGGCCATCAACTGTTTTCACTTTTTAGCAGAAGTCACACAAGTACAATTAACCCATAAAGACCCAACGTCCACCATCGACCAAAAGTATCTACTGATCTAAACTGTTGATCCACTAATTCTATCAATATATGTAAATGATTGGTGTAAAATACCATTTGTCATCTTTTCATGGTCATCAGATATGACCCATTTGGACGTTCAGAGGCTCCGTGGTGAACGTGGAAACACCGTCATCTTCTACAACATTGGTTCACCAGTAAAACCCATGGAGTTGGATCAATGAGAGTGGATGTAAACACGTGTTTTATGTTCTGTTAATGATATATTTTACTGAGAACGTAAATTTTTCTTCAGTTTTTATATAATAATCTTTGAATTTACTCTGAGCTCTTATACACATCTACATGATCTGTCAATTAATCATAGGAAAATAGATGATTTTTACAGGAAAAAAATGCAAAAGTCAGAGGTTAATATTACAATAAATGGTGATAAATCAGTTAGGAAAAGTTAGAGAGAAAAATTCATTTGGGAACTGCCACAAAAGTCACATTGGGTCCTTATGGGTTAATGATTAAAATGAGATTTAGGTGACCAAATTTCCAGCTTTGGAATTGTACATGTTGGTTTTCTGGAAAAGCATCATGTGGCAACAGAGTCCAACAGAGCCATAATACTATTAGTTTTTCTTAATGAAAAACACTGTTTTTACTCCCTTGTGATGGTTTTTACTGTTGTTTGTAGAAGAGGAAATGTGCATGTGCAATAAATGGAAACAACTTTTCCAGAAAATCCTGATTTAGTGAACATTTAAATCATGTGCTCAAAGAGCTGCTTGTTGCATTTTCCCAGATATTCCAGTTAACGTATGAAAACATAGTTGGTCCAACAGGCAGTGTGGACGCAGGAGGAGGCTGAACTATTCCTTCTTCATTGGTGAAAATACATCACAACCCTTTACAACTGAAAACAATAACAGAATGTAGCGTTTTTTTCTACTCTGTTCATTAGTGTTAGGTCTAACATGGTCTCCTGCTGAAGATGCAACACAGCCTAACTACTTTATGTTAATGAACATTATTCACATTTTCTTTAGCTATTGTCAATGTTATTAGTTACAGAAGCCAAAGAGAGCTGAGAGTGTCTATTGGTGACCTTAAAGTCTTTACTACCTTCACAATCATCAACACAGTGACTCCCAAACCTTTTCAACTTGAGACCCAGAAGATAAATGTTGTTTATTTTGGTCTTTTACATCATTATTTTTCTCATCTTGTTTTTGTCTTTTACACTGTTTTCATCCCCAGAAGCCTGCCCTGTATATTTATGTCTTTAAGGTCAACTTTTATTAAATACTTCCAGAGGACACTGGGTTTTTTATCTTAAGAAAGAAAGTGAATTCACATATCATGTTATTATATGCTGTATTTTATTCTGATAAAAACAGCTCTGTGAACAGACCTGGCAATAAGTCTGGGAAAAGCAGATCTAAAAACATCCCCTTATCAAACATTTTTGAAAGCGTATAGATAAAAACCCTTTCCATGGCACGTAGTGTAGCCTTTCTTCTTCCTCTTCTATTACATGGGGTCCATGGTGACGACCTTAAACGCATCACAGAGCTGCTGTCAGTGCCACTAGAACCAGGGTACAAATGACCAGGGTTCAAATGTTGTAGGTCAGTGGTTCTCAAACTTTTTACAGTGGAGTATCCCCTGAAATATAC
Source organism: Sphaeramia orbicularis (assembly GCF_902148855.1). Classification (NCBI taxonomy): domain Eukaryota; kingdom Metazoa; phylum Chordata; class Actinopteri; order Kurtiformes; family Apogonidae; genus Sphaeramia; species Sphaeramia orbicularis. The sequence goes on from NC_043970.1 coordinate 15,104,646, forward strand.
TTTTTAGCCAAGTACCCCCAACTCTTACTTCAGCATTTTTGGTTGAAAAAATTAGGCAACATTTGTTCCTGTGCCAAAGGTGTCTGTTTATATTTTCAAAACTTTGTAAACAAGCAACATATATTGAAAAAAATAAAAAATAAATAAATAAATAAATAAAAACACATTTTTAAAGTAAATTTTGTGTGCAAAATATAAACTAAAAAAATGCCCCCTTTCACTGATAAGAAAAATAAATTGGTCAATAATAAATGAACCTTTCATCAACAAAAAAATAATTACTTAGCTACTCAAACTCATTTTGAATAATATAGAATAGAAATGTTCTTAAAATGTTACCAAAGCTTAAACAAGTTGATTGACAATGAAACTATTATATGAATGTATTTGTGTTTTATATTTCAGCACTGATTCTCATTATTTATTTTGGTTTTGGTACATGATGACTTATTTAATGTATTTAAAAAAAATAAATAAACAAAATTCAAGTACCTCTGGGGCTTCTTCCAAGTACCCCTGGGGTACACGTACCCCACTCTGGGAACCCTGTTGTAGGTTAACTGGTGCTAATGAATAACACTGTGTGTGTTACTAGTATATAACTGGACGGTGCAGCAGGTGGAGGACTGGCTCCTGGTCAGTGTGGAACTCCCTCAGTACACAGAAACCTTCAGGAAACACCAGCTGGACGGGAGGGCTTTACCTCGGTAAAACATCTACATGTGGAATTTAAGATACTCCTGTTTCATACCAAACGTCTTTTGTGTTGTTTCCATCCTGTCATTTATGCCCTTTTTTATCTAGATCATCTGTATTCTGTGTATTTTGTTATGTCTTTTAGATCTTCTACATATTTTCATCCTAAATCTTATGTTAAAGTACAGATGTTCATGTTAAAATGCAAGGGGTAAAAAGGAAGAAGTTGTCAGAAAAGTAAATAATCAAGGAAATTACAGGTACAGTGGTGGGAAAAAGTTTTTGGACACCCCATGTATTTGTCATATACTGCATTAAGAATCATTATGTCATTGAACTTTGCCAAGTATTATTCCATTCTCCAAATGCATATGCTCTCTTCTGCACGTGCTCTGTTCCATCGAGGTCAAAACTGAATGTTTCACCAAGATAATGAAACGCATCCAGGACATGACATGTTGAAACTGTCAAGAATATAGGATTTAAAAAAAATTTTTTTCTTCTTAATAAGCAAAAAAAATCCCAAACATTTGCATTTGTTTGTTTGCAGCTGATGCAGCTATACCTTTTGAAACACAAAAAAGATTTTTCCTCAAATATTTCATGATAATATTTGAGATGTGTAAAATTTTAAGGGTGTCCATAAACCTTTGTCCTCTACTGTATGTGAACACTCATGAGTACACTATGTATTGGTAATAATTCACACACATAGATCTTAAAAATATTTGAAAACTGTATCAAACCTTACTTCTTCAGGAATGGAGTGTCCTTAAACGCACCATCAGTCACTCAGTCTGAACCCGTTGAAGACATCACACCATCGGTGACCTTTGACCTCTTCTCCCTTGCAGACTTGCAGTGAAAAACACCACCCTGACCGTGTCCGTGTTGAAGATCTTGGATCGGAGTCATGCCCAGAAGCTGCAGCTCAAAGCGTTGGATACGGTGTTGTTTGGACCGCCACCAGGTGAGCCAATCAGTCTGATTCTCTGTTATGATTGGCTGCAAAGACTTTATTCATCTGTGGAAGTGGGCGGAGCTCCTGATCCCTTCAGTTCTCCTCATCTGTATCACATCATTGAACCTCTTCTGCATATTGAAACATCATAATAATAATAATACATTTTATTTGTATAGCGCTTTTCATGGTGCTCAAAGACACTTTACATACAGCAGATAAAAACAGAAACCAGACACACTGAAAACAGATAAAAAAACAGGCACAAAAGGCAGGTAAATCATATCTGCTTCTGTCAACACCAACAGGAATTATTTACAATTATCTAGTTTCCACCAACAAAGATTAATTCAACATGTGTATAATTCTAATCAGTGTTTGGACAAATATGATCTCATTTTAACTTTGATGTAAACTGAGATGAAACACACAGTAACATTTCTGCATTCTAATATCTGTTTGTAGTTGAGCTGTCTGCTTATGTTACATCATTAGCATATCTGACCATGAACACTGTTGTAAATGCTATAATGCAATATAAGAAAACATAATAATTTGGAGTTTTAAAACAAATTTTTTGGACCCACATTTTGTTCTGTCATTTTACAACATATGACCATACAGTAGTGTAGGTCTTGGATTATCACAGATGGATCTGATCTTATACTTTACATGTTTTCCTCTATGTAAACTCATACATACTGTGTCTATGTGTGACATCTATGCCTCATCAGACCGGCAGAACCGCTGGAAGGACCTGGTTCTAGCTCTGTCGGTCCTCATGGCACTGGGCGGCTGCTGGTTCGCCTACGCTCAGACCAGGAAGTCCAGAGATGACCTGGGGAAGCTGATGAAGGACTTGGAGGGGCTGCAGAAGGCTGAGCAGAGCCTTCTGGACCTGCAGGAGAAGTAAGTCTTCTACACCTGAACCAGTCCAGACACACATTAGCATTTGACTCTTTGCTACTTTCTTGGCTTGAAAAATGATCTTTTCCATTAACAAACAAATATGTAAATGGTGACAGTGGGGTATTTTTGATCCTTCATATTGTTCTGTTGGGGCAGGACTTTGCTTCTCCATGTTCTCATGTGGTTTATCTTGGCTGTTTCTCAATATCAAGAACGCAGAGTATGGTCTTGCAAACTCAGTGAGTGCCGTCTTGGTAAGAATGGTCCCAGAGAACAGACTTCCTAAGAACGCCAGTCTCTCTGTAATAGAACGACTGCGTACTTATGAACTTTCCTCCCTGTCTCTGCTGTATTTGCACCATCTGCTCCCTAACGCTTTTCCCTCAATTTGACACAATCACTCGATTTGATTTCAATACATTTGTACTAGTATTTACATGTCATTTATGCATTTTGTATATTTTTCAAAACTGTAATACATTTCGTTGAATCCCATATCATGATAATAAAGACGGATTTCTCGCTATGCAGCCTCTCACTCGTGTTGCAACATTATATCACATTATCTTGTTATGGTCATCTAGTCAAAAAACATTTCTGAATTAAGTTTTCATAGAAGCCGCCGTAGCATTGGAGAGTAGCATGAAGTACATGTTGGATATTTCCCAGTCAAGTCTACACGAGTCACCAACCAGTGCATCTTTGGTTTAAGCGAGCAGACAATGTTCACAACAACATCCGAGTATTCTATGCATCCTTGGTTTATGCGAACTTTCAAATGGAGGGTCGTGACTGATGACGTTTCACGAGAACGGAAGAACAGACAAGAACACGTATTGAGAAATGGCTGACAGTGACTTCGGTTTACCGTACTTTCTGGACTATAAGCTGCTACTTTTTTTTTTTTTTTTTAACCCTGCAGTTTATAGAACGATGTGGCTTGAGTATAGAGTTTTATGGGCTAACGGCCTCCAGGGGGCGCTCTAGCAGGAAGCGCAAAAGTGAGACAGACAGGTGGAAGAGGTGATGTGAAGAGGAGAAGTTTTAAGCTTAACTTAATCATTTTGCGTGTCATGCACAAACCCTCATCATGGAAAATACACGAAGAAATGCATGTGATGCAGCTTTTAAGTTAAAGGCAATCGATGTGTCTGTCCAAGAAGGAAATAGAGCTGCTGCACGGAAGTGCCATTGAGCAACTAGAAGCACTCGGAGAGCGCAGACCTCCGCCAAGGCTGATCAGTGCCCCCCCCCGTGGGCCCCCCCACCCCCGATCACCACCAAAATTTAATCATTTCTTCCTTATCCCATTTCCAACAAACCCTGAAAATTGCATCCAAATCTGTCCATAACTTTTTGAGTTATGTTGCACACTAACGGACAGACAAACAAACAAACAAACAGACAAACAAACAAACCCTGGCAAAAACATAACCTCCTTGGCGGAGGTAACAACGGAGGAGAGACGTAGAAGGTGTGTGATGGAGCCTTTCTGAGGCTGTTCAACTCTGACACCGAAGAAGACGACTTCAGTGGTTTCAGTGCGCAGAAGGAAGATTAAGATAGTGATCAATGACTTTTCTGTTTTTTTAATCAGCCGTGTTACTGCTGTTTTACTGCCGTGTTACAGGCACTGTTTGGAAAAAAGCAGTTAAGGTATGGAAATAAATATTTAAATAATCTTTCTGTTTACCATCTTTCTGTGTAAATATCTCATGTTACAACATGGACACCTGTGGCTTATAGTCAGGTGCGGCCTATACATGTACAAATATTTTTTTCTTTTAAAATTTGGTGGGTGCGGCTTATAGCCCGGAAAGTACGGTAATTGGATTTTTCTGTCTGAGAAGAAACTGAACCAAGAGGAAAAACACCAACTTTATTAACTACATTAATCAAACCAGGGGCGTCAAACATACGGCTCCCGGGACAAATCTGGCCACCTGAGGGGTTCAGTCTGGCCCAGAGAATGAATTTTCAAAGTGCAAAAATTAACTAGAAGACATTGACAGTTAAGAGTGTTACTGAGTCTTGACAGGTTGTATTGATCATACAGTTAAATGCTATATTTTCCAGTTCCAGATGCCTGTTACTAAATGTTTTGTATCTTCGTAGATCCACTGTGATCTGTAATTTGTGAGTTGTAACGCACATGTGTAAACGATAAACTGAGGTGTAATATTGTTAAATTCCACTTATTTTTCTTAAGAAATTTCAGGTTGTTCATGGATGTTCAGGTTATTCACAATTTTTTGTTTGTAAATTATAATCATTTTCACACTGTAATTTTCTTTTTTTGGACTTAAAACAAAGAGAAAAATTGGGAGTTATTATTGTTTAGGAGTTATTTTGCTATTATTTTACTGGTCCGACCCACTTGTGATCAAATTGGGCCGTATGTGGGCCCTGAACTAAAATGAGTTTGACATCCCAGGATTAAACTGAACTAGTACTGACATGAGCAGTAACAGCCATAGGTGATGCATACTATACTCTGAAATCGTCACTGAACAGGTTTTCATATATGTTGTTTAAAGTTTTTAAGACATTCTGTGCAGAAAATGTAAAAGAGCTGGTAGTACTGTTTATGGTAGTACAGTTGTAACAACAGTCATAACAAGTAAGGACTTCAGTCCTAACAGAGTAGTAACCATGGTAACACAGCAGTATTATCAGTGGTAACAGCAGGAGTTGTGGTTTGTCAGACCGAGGAGCTGCTGAGTGTGTGGGGTATCAAACAACATGCTTCAACACGACTCACTGTAAACACACACAGGCTGCAGAGAGAGTGTGTGTGTGTGTGTACAGTCAATGCCAAGTGTGTGTGTGTGTGTGTGTGTGTGTGTGTGTGTACAGTCAATGCCAAGTGTGTGTGTGTTAGTGTGCACATGCAGGTGTGTGTGTTCAGACGACGCTGCTGGGTATTCTTTGCCCATATAAGGACTTAAGGCAGAAAGCTTCTACCGAGGACTCACACACACACACACACACACACACACACACGCACGCACACACACACACGCACGCGCACACACACACACACACACACACACACACACACACACACACAGTAGATGAGTTTAGTTTCCTCAGAGTTTAGAAAAAAAAACTGACATTGCAGTATTTCATCTAAAGTCATGTATATATTGCAGTATTAAAAATGAGATGAGTCATCTGCTGCTGACTTCAATAACTGAATTTGAAAAGAATTAATCATTGGAGACAAATGAGGTGATTCTACAGAGAAGTGTATTTGCATAAAAGAAAAAAAACTTAAAGCTGAAAAATGGCTCAACTTTTTTGTGTGAACCATGTATTTTTAGTTGACTGGTTGCACTGCACTTAAGAGGAGTAAGTGATCACTGTTGGAGAAGGAAAAATGACTTAAGAGATTTGTACCGTTATCAGGAGAAGTGTAAAAGTATTTTGGCGCAGAGCAGAGGGAAACTGCCATATTTTAGGTTATTACACAGAAAAACTAAAAAACTATTTTAGATCCATTAAATCAGAGCGGCTCATGTTGTACCAGATAGATTTCTCTTTGGATTATTGGAAAAATGAAAGTGCTTTTGTTTTGGATTTGATGTGCTGGAGTGAATTTGCCCTATGTGATAACATACATGCTGTTATGTGACTTTTTCATTGTGTCCTCCTAATGTAAAGGTTAGCTCTATGTCTGTCTTTCATGTGGGCCGTCATCTCTCAGCTCTGCAGCCTTGCGTCCTCTGACAGTAAATTAGATTAAAACAGGTGCCTATGTATCGAGGACAGCATGCATATACTATTACACACACGCTCAGATCCACAGGGATCTATTGAAGCATCAGCTCTGTTTCCTGCCTTTAATCCCTCGGCGCTGAGCAGAGTGTGTGTCGTCTGGAAATAGAACTTTCTTACTACACACACATTCCTTTATGCTCCATTAAAAAGTAAAACCTCCTCACTCACATTGAAGGACAGCGCCTCCCGCTGACAGACACTGCTCCTGCAAAATGAGACATGACCATGGGCCAATCAGAGGACAGGTTTATGTCCTCATGTGAGACCAAGGGAACATTAAAGTGTAATACCAGCGATGGCCACTAGATGCTGGCTCCCACTGACTTACATTGAACTCATCTAAAAATACTATGTCAGTATATTTTTCCAGGAGTTACTCTGGTCTTGGTAGTTTTATTTGGATCCTCTGAAGCATTTTGATAGTTCTTGTTAAAACTGTTACGCAACAACAAGATTTTAAGATAGAATAGAGTGTTTTATTATCTGCTGGGTCAGACTAGGACAGGTGCATGTACTTTGGACACAATGTACATTTTTGTGGTTAATAAGTCGTCTCACACAGCCAAACCAATCTCCACACTTTGTTCATAATGTAACAGTACTGCAGATAGGTCTGACACCCTCCACTCTCAACCTGGAATTGGGCAGAAGGTTGTTGGGTAAACTTCTTGGGCAACATTAAGTGCAGCATGCTGTGAATACGCATTTCATCACCTTCTTAATATAACTGCCTTTCTTTTTTTAAAATTACTTTTTGCTAAATCATCAAATACTCAATTTTCTTTTTTTTGTGCTTTTTATTGATTTCCAATAGACAAACATACATCAACACATACCACACTAATAGCACAATAAAATGCAAACTAACCTCGCTGCACACAAACACACACACGCACACAAAAAACTGTGTAAGAGAAAAATAAAATAATTATCATAAAAAATAATATAATAGTAATAATAATAATAGCACACATAGAGATGTCAAATGATTCTCAAGATATTAACAATACATTTAAGGAATTTTATCAATCATTATACAGATCAGAATGCTCCTCCACCTCTGCTTATAGAGATACCTTTCTTAATCATCTCCAGTTTAAAATGCTCACAGAGGTTAAATACTCAATTTCTGTTTTTTTTTTTTTTTTTTTGTGTTTTCTGAAAAAATGACTTGGGCAGTTATTTTGGAAAGGTGACCATTTGCAAAATAGTGTTGGCAGAGAAGTTGTTTTTGGTGGAACGTGCACATGAGGAGACATCAGAGTATTAAAATGACTAAATCAGATGCTTTGTCAAAACTTGCCTTTTTCAGGGTGTAGTTGCATCTCAGAGGTTGTACTTTCATGTAGAGAATGGGACATTTAAAGTGATGACGCACAGGTAGCAGAGGGGAGGACAGTCCTACTCCCGCCACAGTACAATGGAAATATTCACCCTTATCCCAGCAGGGTGCTTCCAGTGAGTTAATTAATGATGAACCAGTAAGACCTTAAAATTACTTTGTCGACAAAGTTTACAGTTTTTCTAAATCAGCAAACTACCATTTAAAATTAGCTCACCCATGACTTAACATGTTCCCTTTTTGTCCAAATATGGTCACTTCTGACACTAAAGATCCAACTTAGCTACAGCCAAAATGCAAACTCCTGGCTAAAAATGACCAAATGGGTGATGTCATGGCTGCGTCCACTTCCCATATACAGTTATCTGTGACATGTGTTACATCCAGCCTACAGGAACTGGGATGTAGGATAAAAATGGCAAGGAAGACCGATGCAGTCCCAAACAAGAATTCACTTAATAAATTAAAGTACGACATCAGTGTAGGCACAACCAGTGCAACAAATAAGAGTCTGCATTTAAGCAACTTACCTAAAGAGAGATAAAATAAAATAATATAAAATACAGGATTTTAGCTCCCAAGTCAAAACTGGAAATAAATGGAACAAAAACAAAAGCAGCTTCACACCTCTCTGAAAGATTAGAACAACTGAACTAGGGTTACAGAAGAAGAATTTTTATTTGTTTTTCACACATGAATTTATAGAGATGGCAATGCCTTTTTAGAAACATGAGAAATGAGAGCCCCAGGCTGTCATCAGATGACGCCATCAGCCCACATCCAATCAGCTGCCTGGACAACAGCTAGAGCCATAGAGAACAAGTTAACCACAAAGACCGCCCCATAAACATATGGGGTGGTCATGGCTCAGTTGGTAGAGCGGGTCGTCCAATAACCGAAGGGTTGGCGGTTCAAATCCCACTCTGTCCTAGTCAGTCCGTCTTGCCTTGGGCAAGACACTTCACCCTCCTTGCCTCCAGTGCCACTCACACTGGTGTATGAATGTTTGGTGGTGGTCAGAGGGGCCGTAGGCGCAAAATGGCAGCCACGCTTCTGTCAGTCTGCCCCAGGGCAACTGTGGCTACAGATGTAGTTCACCACCACCAGAGGGAGAATGTGAGAGCGAATGAATAATGGGTCAATAATGTAAAGCGCTTTGGGTGTCTAGAAAGGCGCTATATAAATCCAATCCATTATTATTATTAAGAAGAAACACAAATAGTATGACCTCAGAGTCATAACTGATGTGTTCAGATCAAGGTTATTATCGTCAATGAAAACTAATGAAATGACGAAAACCAGAATTGAAAAAACATTTTCGTTAACTGAAATAAATAAAAACTATAATTAAAAGAAAAAAACGATAACTAACCGAAACAAAACTAACTAAAACTTATAAAAACTATGGATAAAATTCCCTTCATTTTAGTTTTTGTAAATGTCGGATTGATACGAAAGCGATTTATTTCGCTCGAGCAAGTTTAGCTAGCGGCACCGTACGACACTTCAGTCTGTCACTTCTCGTCACTTGTGGTTTAGAGTCGTCTTCTGGTCCCCACTCCACCTGGAAACATGGAGACTAAAGTTGGGAGAAAGCAGCAGAGTCATGTATAGGATTTATTTGAATATGATGGCGAAGTAGATAAAAGATATAAAAAAACTAAAACTAAGCATTTAGAAAAAAATCTAAAGTATTAAAAACTAGTAAACCTGCTCTAAAAACGAATTAAAACTAACTGAATTAGAGAAAAAAAAGTCAAAACTAAATAAAACTAAAATATAATGAAAAATCCTAAACTATTATAACCTTGGTTCAGATCTGATCTCTTGACCCACATTCAGAGGTGGTCTGAGACACTTCTGTGCCCCTGGACACACTAAGACCACCAACTCCACTGACACCTGTTTTTGTGTCTCAAGGCGTCACATGCTTATCGCCACCTCAACACACCTGAATGACACTCTATCCAATTTCTCTGCAACCGAATATTCACATAATTGTCTTTAACCTCATAAACAGGTTTTAAGTTGGCTACTTGAAGATCCATTCATAACAATCATACGTATGACTTCCACAGTCAGTTCAAACTTTATTACTATTAGATATAAACACATACTATTTAGTTTTATATTTATTACTGCTTTGGCTCAGAGGTATACACAAGAATCCCTGTGTGCCTGTGCCTGTACAAATGGCAAATAAAATCTGTGGGTGAATCATAAATCATTTAAGTGGTTCTAGAAATGACAAATACAAGCAAATATAATTCAGTTCCATTCCAAAATAGTTTGTCAATTTAAAGGCACATATGAGAATCGTGATTACACATTACTTTTATACAACCAAGAAAATAAGTGGAAAAAAACATAATATAAAATATATATTGATAAGAACAACTATGTTCAATAAATAACAAAGCAGTGGCATAAATATAAAAAAAGAGACTGTCTATAGACGATGTAAATATGTGAGTGAGTATGAATATTATGGTAGTAAGTTGTCATGCTGACATTTAAGGATGTGCATTTGATGAACATTCCACCTTTAAAAATTTGTCATTCAAAGACTTTCATTCATTATTCAGTCTCTTGGCAGTTTCATATTTATGCACAAACCCAGTTAAACCTGAACGTGTTCTGCTTCTAAAATGTCTGCAGGAAATGAAAACTAGTTTGACCAGATTTTACATTATTCCATGATCTTGGTTTTATGCATTTACATTATGAAAGAATGATCAGTGTCACACTAATATAAGGTGTAAATTTTGGATCAGGCCTGAAAAGATGAAAATCAGAGACCAGGTCAAACAGAGTGTGTTCTCCACCCACCGTCTGTCTTGTTCTGTAGTTGTCTGTGTGCTCCTCTAACCTGCTGCTGCTGTTGTCGTTCCATCAGGCTGCAGAAGGCTCAGGAGGAGCAGCGTTGTGTTCAGGTGGAGAAGGTGAAGGTGGAGGAGGAGCTGAGGAACGAGATCAACTCGGCCAAACAGGAGGCTCAGCGGCTCCGCGAACTCCGAGAGGGAACTGAGAACGAGAGGAGTCGACAGAAGTACGCTGAGGAGGAGCTGGAACAGGTGAAGACTTAAACATTTAATATCCAAAGAAACGATGGGCAGCAGGGACGACTAGAGACAGAACAGACTGGTATTCAGTTATCATGCAACATGCATAAACTGAGGCAATAAATTACAACGTATCTGGATTTATTTAAAGCTGATATGATTGAATCTGATGAAAAAAGCTGTGTTTCTTAATTTCCTCCTCCTTGTCTGACAGTTGTCATACACAGAACTAAACAATATTTACCATTTGAGGATAATGGCGTCAACAAAATAAATAATTTCAGGATGGAGATGATAAAATGAATGTATTTGATAAACTGCAACACGGTGAGCCTGTTTACATGACCATAAAAATCTGATAACAGATCAGATAATTGTAATAATCGAATCTGATGCATTTACATAAAAATCGTGGTTTAGACATCTCAGTCCATTATCGGATTTCATTTGGAGTATGTGTGTACGTAATTATGGTAGACTCAAACTTAATTGTCTTCTGCTCACATTTGACTACGTCACTTCCATTATCTACATTTTTTTTTATTAATATAGATATTTTTTTACACAAGCAGATGCAAAATAATTAAATAAATCAGATTACCTGGTATACATGCATGAAGACATGTGAGTATTGGGGGAGAAATTCAGATTTGTCATAATCAGATTACTGCCGTTATCTGATAAAGCGTGTCAGATTATTGTTTTTACATGATCACTTAAACTAATAACTCCAGAAATCAGATGATGATCAGAGTTTTAGTTTGCATGTAAACTGACTGACTGATACAGTTGTGGAAAAAAAATTATTAGACCGTCAAAAGTCGGCAGAAACCATAGTTATGCAATGAAGTACTAACTCCTGTGTGTATCATGTGACTAAAACAGACAGAAAAGAAAACATGGAATGCCTCAAAGCACTGTTTTGGGCAGTACAATGCCAAAGAAAACCATGGAAAATGTATAGATATCAGCTCTTAAATTAAACTCTTATGAGCTATTTTTGTTATTTTATTTGTCCAAACAAATGTACCTTTAGTTTTACCAGGCATTAAAATGAACAAGAAATTGAAGAAAACAAAGGTGGTTTTTTCTGTGACTGTATTTGGCATTTTGTGTTAGTGTTGCTTTGACTGTAAACTTTTTATCATTCATAATAAACACCTGAAATTTAACAAGTCAGTTACAGTTGTTCAGACAGAAAGTCACAAGACTAAGGGTGGCCATGGCTCAGATGGTAGAGTGGGTCGTCCAATGGGTTAGCGGTTCGAATCCCACTCTGTCCATGTCATGTGCTGTTGTGTCCTTGGGCAAGACACTTTACCCTCCTTGCCTCCAGTGCTGCTACTCACACTGGTGTATGAATGCATATGAATGTTCGGTGGTGGTCGAAGGGGCCGCAGGCGCAAATTGGCAGCCACGCTTCTGTCAGTCTGCCCCAGGGCAGCTGTGGATAGTATACATATGTAGTTTACCAGCACCAGAGTGGGAATGTGTGAGTGAATGAATAATGGATCCACTGTACGCGCTTTGAGTATGCGTTCATAGACAAGCGCTATATAAATCTCATCCATCATTATTATCATCATCATTATTATTATTATTATTATTATTATTATTATTATTATTATTATTTAATAATGGAGGATGGTCAAAAAATAAACACACCAATGGATAAGGTCAATATCTGGCATTTGTCTACAGTCGACCATCTCTCTGTATCTGTGTGAATCCTAATGGCCGCCTGTAATAGTGGATGCTGTGTTTCCTCGTGGTCTCGTAGGTGCGTACGGCGCTGAAGAAAGCAGAACGGGAGCTGGAGTCGAGGGTTCGCTGGACGCCGCCAGAGCCTCTGCAGAAATGGCTTCAGCTGACGCATGAGGTCGAAGTTCAGTACTACAACATTAAGAAACAGAGCGCAGAGAGGCAGCTGCTGCAGGCCCGAGAGGGGGTGAGTGCAGTTCAATAAACTGTGTCGAAGGCAAAGGCGGTAGTGTTTTCACTGGTGTCCGTTCGTGTGTGATCGTTATAATTCACCATTAGAAACCTCTGTCATTTTGGAGCTTCGTACCTACAGTTGTTTGCCAAATGAATCCCTGGAACCGTGTAGGGTTTTTTTTGCATGCATCTTAAGAATTAAGAGTATGCAGTGTCCTAAAAAACAGGTTAATGTCTTTCATAAACTTAAGTATAAGACTACCACCTAGTCACTAGACTACAACTCAGATTTAATAATACATTTTGTTTGTAATGCACTTTAAATCTGTGACAGAAAGATGTCAAAGTACAAAACAGAATCAAAGTTTATTTATATAACACTTTACAACTCAAAGAAAACCAAAGTGCTTTACATCTTTAAACAATACAAGCATCAAGTCAATAAAAACCAATTAAAGCAACAGGGAGAGAATGAGAGAAAGTATGAGCTAGACAGAGATAAAGACAGCACTAAATGACAGTGAGTTTCATGATGATGGTTGTTTTTCAGGCAGAGAAGATCAAGAAGAAACGCAGCTCTCTGTTCGGGACCTTCCATGTGGCTCACAGCTCTTCACTGGATGATGTCGACCATAAGATCCTCTCTGCCAAGTGAGTCACCTCAGACCCACAATCCCCTGCAGCCTCATGCAGGACAGTGGGGTTATCTATGTCACCTCCAACAGAAACAGTCATGTAGTCCAGATTTCATGAAGACAGACAGGTTTAAATCATCTTTATTTTCCTCCAATGTTAATGATTCATGAAGTACAAGGATAAAATGACTTTGGACAATATGAGACCTTTAATTCGTCCTCTCTTACCTCGGCAGACAGGCCTTGGCTGAGGTGACGGCGGCTCTTCGGGAGAAGCTGCACCGCTGGCAACAGATCGAGTCTCTGACCGGATTCTGTTTGGTGAATAATCCGGGTCTGGGAGCCCTGGCTACGGCTTTGAACCTGGACCCGGCCTTCCTGGGTCTGCGACCTCCGACCCCTCAGCACCTGATTCTGTCTGATGACCTGGATGACATGGACGAGGACATCCTGTCTCCTGGGACCCTGCAGTGTGAGTCTGAACTACAGGCCTAAACATTACTGCTAATGCGTGGTCTGATTTATTTCACAGATCATTTCACTGGAAGACTTTCGATGTACGGACGGCATAAGAAACTGATTTGAACTTGTTCATAGTATTCTGATGTTTGAGATACACTGTTATATTCAGCTGATGATACAGATGAACTTGGACATCGACATTAACAATCTAGTGGTTTTGTACGGAGGCTCATAAGGGACAAAGAGCTGACCTGCGCTCCCCTCCTCTGATTGGTCCATTTTTTTGGCCTCTCTGATTGGCTCCTGCAGACGCAGCGTGGCAGATGGACCGGCGAGTGAGCGACCTTTGGCCTCTCAGTGGCATCGCAGACACCCAGTCACCATGGAAACACTCTGGTTGGCCACTCCCCTTTTCAGCTTTCTCACTGTCGGATTGGTTTATACCTCTGTGACATCAGCAGATGACGTTAACATGCGTCAGAAAAATTAACATCTGTGAAGTCTGTTTAAATTTGGTGTCATTAAAGATAGTTAATGATGAAGAAAACTAAATGCATATGAAAATTATAAATACAATTATTAGTGTGAGCAAGGCTTTGTTTACTTCTTTAGTATTTATAACCATGATTATTTAACAAAACGTGCTGCCCACTTTTAATTCCCCTCAGCCAAATATAGTGTAAGATTCTGTTGAAAGTTACTGCCCTATAATTTAGATTGTCTTTGTGTAAAACTTATTACATACATATTTATATTTGAAAGTATTCAGATTTTATGACTGCTCAAGGCCATTTGACCTTGAAAAAGTAGGTCAAGGTCATCTATTTTCAATAGGTTTCTGCTCTGTGCCAAGATGCATCCACAGTAAAGCTTTGGTGCAGATATCTCAATGCATTCTTCAGATAATGCGATTATGTTGTTGAACGGACAGACAGACGGACAAATGACAAAACGATTACAATACCCCTTCTGCCAGAAGTTGGCCAAGGAGTAAAAAAACTATACTGATTTATTTTAAAATTTTTGACCATAATATTTCATGATCATTCATTTTTATAAATACTTATACTTTGTCTTTTCTTTTGTTGTAACATGTGATTTATGGGCTCAAATTACTATTTGTGTAGTCTATAAATAATTCTTAAGTTTATAGTTGAAAATCAACCCGTAAAATAAGTCTGAAGGAAAAAGTAAAATATGTATATTTGTAAAAATGTGTGAAGTCACAAAAAGACACCGCAAACAGAAGATCTTTAGTGAAGATCTGCAAACAAGATTTTTTTTGGTTCACAAATTGGTGAGTTTTGACAAACTGTGTTTCAGGCTCAAAGTCCCATATGTGATCCAGATGATTCTCTTATTTATAGTTTAGATAACTACTGCCACACATTTTCTTTAGCATATTCACTGTGTAAAAATTTTGTGACAGGCTGTGGAAAGCCCATAATGCAACACTGTAAAAGACCTTACGGTGAAATGCTGTGTTACAGAGATGCAAATCAACCGCGAGGTGGCGCTCACATGACCAACACTGGGCTGTCTGTGAAATCAACGTAGAATGTGTATTAACAATAGAAAGTCTGATCAGAGGCTGAAAGTAACAGACAGCAGGTGAACATGTGAACGCCTCCTCTCCCTCGGTCGGACAAAAGCTGATCGGATAGTTTCCAGGACAGTCCACAGCTCACAGTCTTTTCTTCTCACAGTCTAACAGCTGCTGCTCTCCTCACTAACACCACCAAAGAATAAAACCGTTTTTTTCCTGCTCGTTTTCCTTCAGCTTTGTGTCTTTTCATGTCTTATTTCTGGTATTCAATATAAAGCCTAAGCTCATCCAACTCCTCTGTCTCTCCTTCAGCTCAGAGTCTGATGCCCCTGCGACAGAGGACAGGAGACCCCGGTTTGATGTTCAGCTCTCAGAGGTTGGTTGAAGGGCCAGAGGGGCGTGGCCTGCCCACATCATCCCGCCCTCCCAGCGGCCGACAGAATCGCAGCCGTTCTATTGGCCAGCTGGAGCTCCTCCCCCCACCTTCCCCCTCTCTGTCCTCCTCTCTGTCCCACCCTTCTATTGGTCCCACCTCCCCCTCTCACCCCCCTGTTCTCACCTTCTGCCCCACCTCTTATGCTGAAGGCTCCGCCCACTTTTCTGCTCTGCTCTTCCGCTCTTCGTATGTCCAATCTGTGGAGGCCACATCTAGCCTTCGGTCTGCAGGGGGCGCTGTGGCGAACCAGAGGCAGAGGTGTCGCTCCGGCAGCTTCGGGTACCGCCCTCTGCACGCCGTTTTCCAACACTGACAAACTAACGACAGACAGAAACGTAATCCACACATTAAACTGGGACAGAGAACGCTGATGTCCACTAAGGCCAATGGTTGACTTTACTTCTGTTTTGTTATTACTATGAAACAAATCAACAAATTCTGACCAAGGTTCTAATAGTTTTGGATTTTTAATTATAGTGTAGTTTTATTTAGTTTTGACTTTTTTTCTCAAATTCTGTTAGTTTTAATTTGTTTTTAGAGCAGGTTTGCTAGTTTTTATTAGTTGTCGTTTTTTTCTGAATGCTTAGTTTTAGTATAGTTTAGTTTTAGTACTAATTTTAGTTTTTTCATGTATTTTATCTTCCATCCTATTCAAAGAAATTAGTGGTGTTACCCTGGACTCTTTATTTGGGGGTGGGTTAAGGCGGCACTGACTGAGCACAGACACAAACATATGTACAGTACAATGTATAAATTCCCTATAGCAGGTTGGGGGGGGGGTGATGTAGTTGAGGGTGCGATCCATATACGTCACTTACGTGAATACGAAACTGAAACTTTCCATACTTTCACCGTTGGCCTCCTGACTTCTATACCTCTGTTATACCGCTGATCTGAGACAAAATTTCCATGTTCCATCCTGTATCAACACTGACAAAGACGAAAACGAAGGGAATCTTATCCATAATTTTTATCTGTTTTAATTAGTTTTGTAAGCACACAATACAGTTTCAGTTAGTTATCGTTTTTTTCTTTTAATTACAGTTTTTATTTATTTCAGTTAACGAACATGTTTTTACAAGTTTAGTCTTCGTCATTTCGTTCGTTTTTGTTAACGAAAACCTTGATTCTGACTTAAGGTTTGTAATGAGTTGGAACCGTTTTAAAACAATACAGATAAAAACTACGTCGGTGTGAACTGATCTGGTTTTCAATCATAGCAGACCATATAGTGGCTGTTTTTTCTTTGTATTAGTGGAGCTGTAACCGTAACTCATCTATTATGACGTGCAGCACCATCATCCGTTCTCCTGGTGAAGTGCTGTCTCCATTTTATTCTCAGCTTATTGGAACTAATGTAAACTCCTCATAACAGCAGAACTGCCCCGTCCCTGCTTTTTCTCTTCTGACTTGTCCGACTTTGCTTCATCTCATCTGTCCTTCTGCTCATACTTTTCTTTCCATCCCTATTCCATCTGTTTTCACCAGCTGCATTAGCACTGTGATCCGACTTCTTAACTTGTAACTTCCTTCTAATTTTAAAGGAAAAATTGTGGCAAATGGAAAAAAAATTACAAAGTGGGGGCAGGGTTCCTACAGGTTAAATTTAAGACTACTTAAAACAGAATTTAATGCCCATTTCATAGCTATGCTGGTAGAAATTTGTGCAGGCTAGAATTTAGGAAAATGCTTCTATTTACTCTAATGCCTTGATACCCATTGTTCCAAGTCATTTCTCACTGGGGGCTGGAAAATTAACGATAACTGGTTCCTAATTTTAATATAAATTCTTGGGTTGGAAAGGGTGGAACTGAGTAGAATATTGTTACTTTTTTTCAGCTTGGACATTTAACAGACACATTTAAACACAATACAGCCAACACAGTTATGGCAACATAAGGTCTACTACATCAAATTTAATACCTTTTAAAGACTTTTTTAAGGTATTAAATGCAGATTTGTAAATTCAAGACTTTTAAGACCCCGCAGGAACCCTGTGGGAGGAGATACTTCAACCTCCTCATTCCTGCAGTAACAGATCAATCAAGTGATCATGAAAACAGTATAATGTGATGTGTTATCAGATTGCTGCAATTATCTGACTGTGAGAAACACACCTGGATTTCTCCCCAATACTCAGATGTCTTCATGTATGTACATATGTTAATCTGATTTCGTCCTTTAGATCTGCATGTCTGTTTAAAAGCAAAAGGTGACAGTCAAACGTGAGTGGAAGACAATGATAAGAAGTTTGAGACTATCAACACTACATATAATGGACTGAAATGCCTAAACTAGTGTATTTTTTCCATTATCACATTTCTGAAATGCACATTAACACATCAGATCTGATTATCACAATTATCTGAATCCCAGACCCAGTTATTGGAATTTTTGGTCATGTAAATAGGCTCAGTCTTAGTGCATGAAAGCCTAATGAGTTTGACTTGTTGCAAAAAAAGAAAAATAATAGAAAGTATAAATGAGGTCAGTTTCCATGACCTGGTTTTGAGTCTATAAACTAGTGTGTGTGTGTGCGCGCGTGTGCGTGTGCGTGCTGTGGTCAGACAGTTGTGATATAGGTTAAGAAGTAGTAAAAATTTGACCATTCAACTAAAATGACCTGCTGTGATACCAAACATGTGGCTTAAATGTTCAGTGTCAAAATGGCAGCTGATAAAATGTAGAGTGATAAAAACCTTTATTCTAGTGGTGGGTTTCCACTACATGGTACCAGCTCGACTCTGCTCAGGTACCTGGTACTATTCCTGGAGACTGTTTCCATTACCGGATACTACTGACTTTAGAGTATCTGGACGTCATAGCAACACTGCATGTAACTTCTGTGACATCTGCTCAGAGAGTTGCTGATAAACCTGCTCATTGCGTGTTGCCCCGTCAAGCTCGCGCTGAATCTTTTCAGTGGCCACCAAGGACAGAAACGTCTGAACCTCCTCGACCGACCACAGTGTCATTTTGGGGGCTGTCATCATGGATTAACCTACTGGTATATTTACGGTAAACTTCTGAATCTGTTGGTATTTTCTTTTTTTTTTTTGGGGGGGGGGGTTGTGGTGGGTCGTGCATTAATGATGCAGAGACAATTCTCTGACCACTCAGTGGTCTGCAGTGTTTACACATCACATTTTAGTATCTCTTAACCCGTTTTGCAACCTCGGCTGAGCAGATACTAAAAAAGTAGTACCTGGTACCAGATTCCAGGTTCTTTTACATTATAGAGACGCAAAAAGGCTGCATGGAGTCGAGCTGGTACCACAGTGAAAACACGGCATAAATGTTTTCCTTCTCAAGAAACATTTTCAAAAGCAATATTTTCTCAAAAAATATGCATACGAATAAAAATATGATTAAAATGCCCTAGAACTTAAGTAGGAAAACAGGACACAGATGACAACTTCAAGAACTTCTGCCAAACCTCTGCTGTTGTCTCTGTCTTTTTTCGCAGGGACATTATGAATCGCTCCGACTCAGACTCCGCCCTCCCCCTCTCCCTCAGCGAACCACGGGGTCTGTACAGCTCTAAGCCCTTCCTCCTGCCCTCTAAGCTCCACCCCCTGAAGCCTCAGGGCTCTGGCGGTAGTCTGGAGAAGAGTTCTAGCCTTGGTGAGCTGAGAGGGAGCCCCGTCCTGGCCTCCGCCTGCTCCACTCGATCCCTCTGTGTCACATCAGACGCTGCCGTCGACAGCCCGTTCGCCTTCTCCTCCGCCTCCTCCAGCTCGTCAGGGAGTGCCAGGGGGGCGGGGCTTCAGCCGGCAGTCAGGAGAAGCCCTGTGGAGGAAGATGGAGGCGTACAAGGGGAGGAGAGTGAGTCCTCAAGTGGACGGAGGAGAAACGCTTTTAATAAAATCTTCAAGAAGAAGCAGGGACGACACTAAAGGTCCAGACATTCTACATCAGAACCTCAAAACCATCCGTCAGGACCTTTTCTGCCAAAGTGTTCAACAAATCCTCAACATCTCCAACCCTCAAAACAGCAAATATACCAAAAACATCAGTCACTGTGCAATGTTCACATGAACATTCACAAGTCGTCCACAAGACTCTGTGACCTGAATGCAACACAAACCTGCTCTGTGTCCAAAGACGAGACATTACAACCTCAGAGACCAAAACTGACTAAAGTGTTCAGATGCTTTTCATCGTATGATAGAAAGAAAAATATTACTCCAGCTTTTAATTAATTCTCTCTATAGTTCATGTGCAAAGTCCACACTGAAACATTGTTAGTTTAACACTAAAGGCTTTTACACATACGAGGCATGAAAAACCCCCAATATAACTGAATCAGAATAGAGTCTGCTCATCCTGCAGGAATAATAATGAATTCAGCTTCATCTGGAGGTCTCAGTACAGTCATTCTAGTGTGAGCTCCAGGGTCTTCTATTCCTCTGTCTAGTCTAGTCCACAATAGTTGTACCATGGGATGACACTGCTCCACATGGTGTCTTTCAGTTCATTGGCTTTATCATTTGTGTCTTTCACAGTGTGGATACAAGTACAAATAATGAACTGTTCTGCCATTGTTCATATACAGTGAACTCAATTGGTCAATGGCTACATATTTGATCAGAAAAATAGACTTTGTTCAGAGAAAAATACATCTTATTTTCTGATGAAAATTGTTATTCTCTGTGAAACAAAAGACCTTAAAGCTATTTCTGTATTTATAGACCACTGAGACATCAGGCTCATGTTAACTACTCTGGTATAAAATTCAAACTGACCAAGTTATTGTGGCAGAAAATGATGTTTTGACTTCCTGTGGGCCAGTCAATGAATGGGACTATTCTGAAAAGATAATTTATTACTCTTTTATCTCTTGAGCACAACTGCCACTTAACACATTGGAGGCTACATTAATGACTTTGCAGAGAGCTGACTATTCACTTTTTTTCATCCTCTAAATTGTCACAACTCATCTTTCAAAAGAGCGCATCGTGCCAAAAACTATTTTACAGAGGACTTAATACCTTCGCAGGGCAGATTTAATTCTTATCTTATGCCTCCCTTGTAACTATTTCAGGTGGTGCGACCCTTAAAATATTGCACTAATTTAAAAATTATGCATTATACTACGTTTGACCTTATGCAGGTGAAACCACAGACATATGATAGACAAGATGCCTATATTGTCATTGTACTGGTGCAAAACTAAAAATTCAACCACATTCCCATCACATGTCCATTAAGGACAGGGGAAAGTGCATGAGTATGAAAAATGATTTAAAACGCACAAATATTAAATAAATTCTGTTAATATGTAGATGCTATGTTGGACAAGCCATGACAGGTACAAACAAAAAAAGGTAAACGGAAAAGCATTGATTTTCCTGGATGAAACACGCTGTAATGTTTACATTTCTCAGCTAATATGAGTGATTTGCTTTTATATTTAAGGGCGCATTATCAATGTGAGGTAAAAAAAAATATTTGGACATTCACTTTTTTTCCATTTAAGTTCAGTTTTAGGTTCAGACTTGTACCAGTTTCTTCCTGGTCTTTCGCTAAAGGTTAGCTTTAAAGTCTGTTACAGTAAAAGCTAAAATATTGACAATTCATCAGAATAAGTTATCACATATTTAATAAACTATGAAAAAGCTTTTATAATTTTATTAATATACCCAAAATATTAGGGAGCACATTTACAAACCTACAGTTCAGTGAATTTTTTAATTAAATTGAGTTTTTAAGATGATTAAATAATTCATCAATGAAGCCAAATATGTGACACATCACAACCATATCTTGCATTTTCATTCTTTCTGTTCCATATTTCTGGACAGTGCCATAAAATGCTGAATATATTTTTAATTTACTGTTTAGTTTTTTTCACTGCATCATATCTGGACTAGACACAAACCCATTTCACCAGAGCAGAACCTGGATGTTCTGCTTTCACTCCTCATTGTCTGTTAGTTCATTACAGTCATATGAATTGGTTACGAACACCTGAATGCATCGTCAAACAGCTGGGCAGCGTGCAGAGGATTATGGGACATGAGGACCAAACCGTACACCAGTGCTGAACAGAGGGAGGCTTTTATTATCAAAGTTTCTCTTTGCAGCTGGAAATTCAGACTGATGACAAATAAATCAGGGGACAACCTTACCTGGTGATGCATGATGGGACGTTTTACCTGGTTGTGTAGATGTTTCTTTTTCCTGTTTTGTATGTGCATATCAGAGTGAAGTTTATGGTTTTATTATGCAAGTTTTGTAAACAAAGGGCTCCCCTGTTGTCATAGATATAAACACATAGATACCACATCAATTTTGTTTATTTTGTCTTACAATGAAGTTTGTTTTTGTTATTTGAAATACAAAACATTTATAAAAGAAAAATAACTTCTGAGTTATTACATGTTTCATTAAATTGCCTGAAACATCCCCAAAAAAGCACAAACAAGACATTTCCTGTTCTCTGAATGGGATATTATGCTATCCTAATATGGCAGCAGTATATATGCATCAATGTGGCAGCTACGTGTTTATATCTGTGAGTTTTGTTGATATTGCAGGATGTGATAGTTCCTGATTTTAATAGAAATGTTGCTAGATTGAATTTCATGACACCAAAGCCTGATTCATCAGACACAAAGTTGAAGTAATTGTAACTGGTGCTCAGAGCATAAATATACACGGTTTTATTTGTAGAGGAGAGAAATGAGATTCTATTTCAGTAAAACTGAGGAGATTATTTAAAGATGGCCATTTGTGTTAAGAGGGCATGTAACATTTGAGAGATTTTTGCAACAATAACATTTTTTCCTGAATTAACTTAGTTTGGTACCAGTTATAAACTCAGGTATCAGTGGATATAAAATATATGGACTCATCAAAACACCAAACAGCTTCTCATTGAAGATATGTCATCGTCAATGAAACAGAGCTGAGGTCAGGCTGTTTAATTTATTGTCACTGTTTGACGTTCACATGTAGAGAAATTTCAGATTTTACTGAGATGCAAAAATAAAATGTTTCTGCACAGTTTTGACTCGTTGAATTGAATAATGAAGTAATGTTTTCATCAGATAAATGTTTGAGAAGATGTGACATCACTTAAAAACTCAGCTTGAATCAGATGAAAACATATATTTCATTTTCTGTTTGGGATTAAACCCTTTTGTGCAGCTAATCAGTTGCAATTAAAGAAAAAACTCTCTCTTTCTTTGATGGTGAAGTAAACCCTCTATTAGTTATGATCAGTTATTTTCAACATTGACACAAACACTCATCACAACCTTGACTCGTGGTTGAGTTTGCTTAGACCAGGGGTCGGCAACCCTGGTCCTACAGAGCCACTATCCTGCATGTTTTAGATGTATCCCTCTTCCAACACACCTGATTCAAACGATAAGCCTATCATCACACTCTGCAGAATCCCGGTAATGACCATCAGGTGTGTTGGAAGAAGGAAACATCTAAAACCTGCAGGATAGTGGCTCTGTAGGACCAGGGTTGCCGACCCCTGGCTTAGACTGTATGGACTGACTGGTGCATTTACTGACCTGTTAGCTGCTCAGGAAATCTACCAGAGGCTTTAACAGTTGTAACCAGCAGGAGGCAGCACAGAGCTGATGGAAAACAAACAGAGGTTAATGTAGAGCTGTGGGCTGTTGGTGTTAATTACTTTGTTTTACGCCTTAAGTGGTAACAACAGAACAACTTTACCTTAATACACTGTTGCCCGTATAGTTGGAATACAATATTTTACACCTTCTCATGAAATGCTTGTGACAATGTGATTTATTCTTGATAAAGTGTAACTGGGACTCAGTATGTAATCACTGCACCAAGTCAAAGGTCATTACTGATGTGTATAAATAGGAATAAAAAGAAGATTGCGTCTGAAAAGAAAATTATTCCAACTTTGTGGTCAACAGTGTGTCAAGCAAGACATGCATGGTGTAAATATATACTTAGGGTGACTTTTGACCCCAAAGGGTCTATTTTTCACAGCAATGTCTCTAGATTAAAAAGGAAATGTTAAAAATATAAGGTGGTCGGTCCTTTCTGTGTATAAAAGGCTAAATACAAGAAGTGATGCAGTCACTTTAACAAGTTTTTAAGTTGAGACATTGAGCCAATACCAAGAAGACTTTAAAATAAAGTAATTTCAAGTTAAGACCAACAAATCCAGCAAACAGCCAAAAAAATTAGGTTAAGACAAAGCTAAGTCTAATAAAGTGCCAAGTGTTCAGGTTAACTCTCAACTAAAGACTTAAAAATCCCAAGAAATGACCAATATGTCAAAGTCCAGATAAACAGGTTCCAAAGCAAGACATGGGTTAAGACCTAAATTCAGTTTAAGTCAGCGTGAACAAAGAAATATACAAATTAAATTGTACATTGTTGCCCATAAAGTTGGAATAATTTTGTTTTCAGACACATTCCTCTTCATTCCTATTTGGACACATCTGTAATCACCTTTGACCAGGAGCAGTAATTACAAACTGAGTCCCAGTTACACTTTATCAAGAATAAATCACATTGTCACAATGAGATGAGGTAAAAATATTTTATTCCAACTTTATTGGCAAGTGTGTAAGTTAGTTCCTAACCTATCTGAGTCAAAAGCAGAGCCAAAGCACAAGCCCTAAATAGGCATAAGTCGACATCAACAAGCCAAAAAACAAACAAAAAAAAAAAAAACAAGCAAAGATGAACAAGCCTAAGTTAAAAAAAATCTGCAGATCCTGAGTCAAGACTGTTAAATTCCTGTTTAAGTCCACATCAATCAAAATACCAACAAGTCATAAGTCCAGAGGCCATCAGAAATCCCAGATGGTCCCGAGTGGCCAAAAAACAAAGACCAACCATTCCCAAACCAAGACCAGCAAGACCGGTATGGCCCGAGTCACATTTAAGAACTGAATTTATAACATTTAGAAAAAACACAAATTTCATATTGTCACATTAAACTTAGAGATGATCAAGAAAAAGATTAAACTAATATTGATACAGTGTGATGTTCCTAAGGGTTCCTCTAGACTTACGAGTGAATGCACAACAAGAATATGACTAAATATTGTTTCTGGAGCTCCAACTTGAAGGTTTACAGCAACAGTCTCGACGGCTAACAAGACCTCAGTGGGCACAAATGTAAAATGTTAGGAATATATAATTCCTCAGCATGAACATACATGACAAACAAGGGTGCTAGAGAACTGAGAATGTTTTTTTTTCTCTTCATGTAGGAAGTGGAACAGCATTTGGTGCTGCACCCAAGTGTTATGATGGATGGGAAAGCCCTGCAGTCCTCAGATGTGTATTAACCTAGAGAATGTGTTCCATTATGAAACCGTTATGACACATTAGAGTCTATCCAATCCATTAGCGAAGGAGGTTTAGTAATCAGCCACCTCACTTTTATAAATTACACGGAAAAACATTTTATTAGAGGACTTGACGTACTTTTTAAGACAGGGTTGAGGAAAAAGCGAAAATCCAGACGCACCATGTTGAGACAAAACTCAAGTCGGGTGTCAAGATAAGACTAGTAAGTCTAAAAATTGAGCATCACATGACCGAGGATTCTCAAACCAGTACTAAAAAGTCTGGAATCAGACCTCCAGCCAAGATTAACAAGTAATAAGTGGTGCCAGGCACAACAAACCCCGCCCCTTGCACGAACTGTAGCTTATTTTGGCATCGATCCAGCTGATGTCATCATGTCTATGCGTGTGGTGATGTCTGCGTATCACCTGCCTCTATATATGTGCCAAGTTTGAAGTAAACTGAAATAAAATTGATGTTTTTATAGATACTTGAGATTCGTCCATTATACCGTACTTTCCAGTCTATAAGCCGCTACTTTTTTCCACACATTGTGAACCGACGGCTCTGAAACGATGCAGCTAATTTATGTTTTCTGGGCTAACGATGGATCGTGCTGGCGAAGAAGGAAATAGAGCTGCTGCACGTAAGCTTGGCATCAATGAATCGAGGGTGAGACGTTGGAGACGGGGTGAGTGCGGCTTATAGTCTGGAAAGTACGGTAAGTAAATGGGAGAAAAAAAAGATTATAAAATTTATTAAAAATTTGAAGTTTGACCTACTTTTCCCAAAAATGTAACCACATCTATTCTGGGTCACTGGCAATCTATAAACCCAATTTGGTATGAATTCAACCATTAGTTTTGCTGCTACAGTGTTAAACAAACAAACAAACAAACCAAACCAAAAACAATACCCCTTGCCTCCCCTTTGGGGGGTGGGGTAACAAATCAGCATTTAAGTGTTAAGTTAGACTTTAGTTCAACAAGAAAAAACAGAAAATCTGAGGTAAGATGTTAAGTCAAGTCCTGATTAATAACCAACAATCCAGAGAAGTCCAAACTAAAGCCCATTTTAGCAGAATTTGCACAAGCATTATGATTACATACTGTAGGTAAAGTATCTGCACAAGTACTTTTTCATCAGTTAATACAAGCGATCACATAAATCACAACTTCCTTTTAATTTGACTTTCAACATGTAAAGCAGACTTCAGTGGTCTATATGATCATCTTCTTTTCAACACCAAAATCTGTGAATCCTTCTGCGACCACAGTGTAGGCATCATGATGCATCTTTGAATTAAAAAACGTCCACACCAGATTGCACACTTTCAGCTCATGTCACATCACTGGTGCATGAGTCCCTGCAGCTGATTAAAACCAATACAAACTAAAGTAGCCCATTTTCTGCTAAAACCTTTAGTATAAACTGTCTCATGTCTTTGTTTAACAGTCAGGCCAAATGTCAAGTCTTGGCCCGTTTTTCTCTACTATATTGTTGCGTAATGCCTGGTCGTGTTAATTTTTGCCTTTTATGGTTTCTTCCTTCATAACTCAGCATCCCTTCCTCCTCTTTAACCCCGCCCTCCCGTGACCACGTCCTGTGTTTGTACTTGTAAAGAAACCACCAACGCTGATTAGTTTCAAAGATTACTGAAAGGAGACAAATATTGAAAAGACAAATGTTTTCTTCTACCTGTCTGACCATGGTTAAAGGAGGATAAATCTTTGTGTTTTTTTTTTTTGTTTTTATTTTATGTTTTATCATTTACAAGCAAATTTTTCCTCCAAGACAAAACATAAGCACTCAATCGCCACGAGATTCAACACTTAGCCACTTGTCGGTTTCGTTCCTTCCCTTCATTTCTCCAAAAAACGTTTCTCTTATGCAACCAGCAACTTGGGCAGAAGTGAAGAAATACCAAAAGAAGAAATGAAAGAATGAAATTTTCTCTGGTCGAGTGACTCAACTTCCTTTATAAGCAGCAGAGGCAAGCTGCAGATTCAAAAACAACTGCATAACACATATCGAACTGTACTTTAAATTTAGATTTAAAGGGCATTTCCTCATTTTTCACACCAACACACAGCTACAATAACTGTGACGCTCCATATTCTCTCGCTAATCCTCCTTTAAATCATCAATCTGGTATTTTCTATAAAATCTCACAGACATATCCCAGCAGTCTGTGTGTTTGAACCTACTTAAAATTGATTAATTACAATAAAGCTGCAGAGAGGGCAGCAAACAGTTCATGTGACAGAACATGAGCTGCCTCTCTCTCTCCCGCTCTGAATCGAGGTCTCTCGCCCTCTCTCTCTGTTCTATATTTAACCTCCAGGCCTGCTCGCACATACTCGACATAAGCGAGGCCGCTGACAGACGACGAGCAGGATGGAGGTAAAACTGTTCTCTGCTGTATGTTTCTGTTTGTTGTCGTATTCTCTGTGTGTGTCTTGTGTTTGATAAACGCTGGATTTAAAGTGGACTTAGGAGGAAACTCAAACAGACGGAGCAGTGAACTTTCACCTGAACCTATTCTCCGATTTACATTTGGCTTCTCAACTAAATTCAGCTCTCATTTTATCATTTTGTGCATTATAGTGAGAAATATATTTGCATATTCTGGCAGAATGTGGTACATTGGCCTGATGAAGATATTAATTCATGCTGGTTTTGAAAGTTTGCATTCATGTATTACGATATGTCTAGATATTTCTCACATCTGTGTGCAATTTCACATCCAAAACATTTTTGTTACATAAAGTTTTAGATAAAAATGATCTTTACAAAGCTATATTAGATGTTCAATCATTTTTGCCAAGTTATTAATAATTTCCGCTATCTTTGTAAAGTAAAAATCTCAAATATTTGCCGGTGTTAGGTTTCAAAACGCTTTTTTTCCCAGCATGACATAAGTTATCGTGGGGATTTAACTGTTAAACATGTTGAATACAATCATCCACAGTCATGCTGGCTTCTGAGATGTTGAATGTGTATTTAAGTGTCACAGGACTTACAAATTATTTACATTAAGTTCACATATCACAGCTATAGTTCCAGATACTTCTCATATTTGTTCAGTTTCCAGCACTTTGTTTCATAAAGCATCAGATGAAAATTAATATCAGACATTCTGGATAATTCATTTATTTTGTGAGTAAAAATCACAAATATCTGTCGATTCAGGAACCAAATTCCAAAAATGTGCTTCTTTTAAGCAGGCTAACTACTGTACATTAGGGATCTACTAACGGCTTTATTACCATGTTACTGGTGTTAGCAGGGTCACGGTGGCTTTTGAGGTGTTAAGTACTTGCAGCAAATTGTCAACAGGCATGTTTATTATTCAGATTTATGCAGTACAGTTATTTTTACAGATTCCTTTCACATGTCTGTGCAGTTTTGCATGTAAAACATTTTGATATTTGACAATTTTTGACAGTTTACGATAATTTGTGATTTATAGGTAAAAAAAGCTTCATATTTATTGGTTTTGTGATGTACAATGTGATGATTTGCTTCTTTTCTGCAAAGGGCTTACTGACATGTGACTGATTAATGGTATAAATAAGGAGCCTATTGATAGATAATGATCACAGCAAATTTTTCTTTATTGGAATGAAACATATCAGGTCGGATGCCACATGATCACATTCCAAAGCTGAACATTCAGCAGCACATAAACACACCACACATGCTGTGATGACAGATCTGGATCTACAACAAACAAATGAATGCAAATGACTGCACACATGGAGCACGACAAGTGCACACGAGTGTCTGAACATGTGTGGCAGCAGATTAAAGGTGAAGGCAACTTAATATTAACTCCTCAGAGGAGATGTGGGAACACAAACCTGATCAGTGACCAGAGGAGAATGGAGAATAATGACATGTGGACTGTGGGTCCTCCGTGATGCGTAATGTTGGTCTATGATCTACAGCAGGGGTGTCCAAATCTGATCCTTGTGGACTGGTATCCTGCATGTTTTAGATATTTCCCTCTTCCTGCACACCTGGTTTAATTAATGATCAGCTCATCATCAAGCTCTGCAGAAGCCTGATGACGATGTAATGGCTTCCAGGTGTGATGGAAGAGGGAAATATCTGAAACATGCAGGATACTGGCCCTCAAGGACTGGAGTTGGACACCCCTGATCTACAGGATCCATGATGGGGTTTTATAGGTCACCTGTAATTAGGATCTATAGGCCCTCTATGGCAAGTTTTCTCAGATAGTGGAGTGGGCCCCCTAGGCGGGTACAAAGGCTTGCCGGGGGGGCATGGGATTTCTCCTGGGTGTGTTTTTTTTTTCCAGGTTAGAACATGTAGCTCAGGGGTGGGAAACTCCGGTCCTCGGGGGCCGGTATCCTGCATGTTTTAGATATTTCCCTCTTCCAGCACACCTGGTTCAATTAATGATCAGGTCATCATCAAGCTCTGCAGAAGCCTAATCATGATGTAATGGCTTCCAGGTGTGATGGAAGAGGGACATATCTAAAACATGCAGGATACCAGCCCTTGAGGACCAGAGTTGCCCACCCCTGGTGTAGCAGGTGGAACTTGTGTTTTAGCGTTGGAGCACCCTGGACTCATTTTAGGGATGTACAACAAACCAATCTACCGTCATGGTGATCTGTCACTAGACTAGACAAAGAGTTTAGGTTTGGCGAAAGGACAAGGATTTGACAGGAAAAGAAAAATGGGCAATGTTTCTGTTTTTGCACAGTTTTTACAGTTTGCACTTACAGCCATTGATATTGTTCAAATGTTTATCTTTGTTACCAAAACGTATGTGTTGTTAAAAAAAAATAACTTTATTGTCATAGTAGGAAGATAATTGCGTACTTCCTGTTTTTATTTGGAAAAATATTGTCTCAAGGGGCAGTTTTGTTGAGTTTATTTGTATTGTTCAGACTAAAATCTAAGTTATTTTTAATTTGCACAACAAATTATTCAAGAAAAATCAAAAAGTATTGTTACAATATTGATGTTTCTTTCAATAAAAGTTATAATTGCACCACTGTTACAATGTTGTTGGGGCTGAGGGGGGCCTGGAGATTTTTCATCCTCCAAAGGGGGGCCAGAGAGAAAAAGACTGTTCTACAGGTGTTAAAGTGGAGATCCTGCATGTCCTTTATAATAAGCTTCTATAGGTGCTTTAGGATGAGGTTCTGCAAATCCTTCATAAGGTTCAGTTGGTCCTTCATGAGAAGGTTCTATAGGTCATTTATAATGAGGTCCTTAAGATGAAGTTCTATAGGTCATTTTTAATAGTTTATTGCTGTTTTAATAGGGGATTCTGCTGGCCCTGGTGAGGTTTTGGAGGTTCTCTATGATGAGGTTCTACAGGTCCTTTTAATGATGGGGTTTTAGAAGTCCTGGAAGTTGAAGTTCTACAGGTTCTTTATGGCAAAGTTCTCTTTTATGATTAGATTTTGTGGGTCCTTAATGATGAGGATCTTTAGGCATTTTAAGATGGGGTTCTGCAAGTCCTTCATAAGATTCATTTTAGACGTTATATATGCTGAGGTTCTCAGTGCTTCCTTGACACTAGGTTCTATAAGTCCTTCATAAAGTTTAATACTTTCTTCATGAGCGGATTCTTTAAGACATTTGTTATGAGGTGTTTAAGACGAAGTTCTACAAGTCCTTTATCACAAGGTATTATAAGTGGTGTAAGAGAAGATTGTGTGGGTTCTTTATGATGAGGTCCTGTAGGTCCTTCATGGACAGGTTCTCCAGATCCCCAGGATTTTTACCATCTTCACCCTCATGATGTTATGGATGATGTCCCTGATTATCACCAAGGAAGTTCAAAGAGTTCATGATGTGGTTCTAGAGGTCCTCCTGCGGGTTCTAGCTGTCTATATCTTCTTGGTCGTTTAGTGTACTAATAAACTTTGTGCGCTTCCATGTTCCATCTAAATTCCCAGTAAATGTGTGTTTAATGCCTTCATTGGGTTCAGTTCATGACATAATTTTAAGGCAAAGCAGTAACTTAATAAAATTGTTTAGCATTTGTTAGAAAATACACAGAGCATTTAAATCCTGCAGGAGGAGGAGTTTACCTGAGGTGGGCGTGTCTGTCATATCTCAAAGCCTCATGGGAGTTGTAGTTGCTAACAATAAAAGAAAAAAACATATAAGAATAAAAACAGATGTGTTAACATTCTGAAATCATAACTGTAGAGACAAATATGGCAAACATTTAATTTTAATATCTGTAGTAACATCACTTTGTCATGTTGAATGAGCACATACACACACACACCCAGAGGAAGTGGTTTAACGGTTGTTTCCAGTAACTTCAGGTCGACAGTGGAAACAACGAATGGGACTGAGTGTGTGTAGACTTGTTCTGTTTCATTTGTGATGACAAGTTTAAGGTTCAAAGCATTAGAGTGAGGAAATTTTGTCTGGTTTAGTGGTTATAGTCAGAGCTGTAGTAGGGCCAGGGCCAAATAGTGAGGGTAGGGGGTTAGCCGCTGTAAATATATATATATATATATATATATATATATATGTATGTGTGTGTGTGTGTGTGTGTGTGTGTCCTTGTTGCGCTGTGATTTCATTATCTGTTGAATGTCAGCAATGTGAGACCTTCAGCTGAAGTGGACGTGGATCAAGCCCACGTCAACAGCTGTGTGTGTGTTTCCGTGTGTGTGTCTGAGCCTGTGTGTGTGTGTGTGTGCAGTCGTCTGCTCCTTTAATAGATCTGTACAGTTCCCAAATGATGTGGTTCTGAGGGTTGATAACAGCTGGGACTGAAGATGCAGATCTTTTCTGCTTGTCTCTTTACAAGTTTGTTTATTTGAAAGAAAAAGTGAAGGAGTTGTTTAACAGTCATGTCATGTTCCCCAGAGAGAAATAAATGGTAGTACATTTTAATTTTATTTGAAGAACAGAAACTAAACCACTCTGGCTGATGTGTCTCTACGCAGGACACTTAAACAACAAGAGATCATAAATGCACACACATCAACATACGAGTTGACTGGTGTGGGTTGTCAAAGTTATGGCTGACAGTTCAAGTAGCAGCACAAGAACTTTTACAGCAGAAACATCATTTGAAACATTGGACATTTTTTTTTTCCAATTTATCCTTTATTTAACCAAGACCAAGACCTGACCGAGAAACCAGTAATACAGTCACATAATTACACTTTACAATAATAAAAGCATTTGGAAACACAGAAAAAACATACAAGCAGTCATCTCACCTCTGGTCCACCTCTGGAGGACATCTCAGCTCCAGATCCTGATGAGACAGTTGAGACTTCAGTGATCCAGGGCTGGTCCAGTTCTGAGACAGAGCTGCAGAGATGTTGAGGACAGGAGCAGACTTTGGTCACATAACAGAGATGTAGTACAACAAAAAAAACAACATATAGGGTTCCTATAGGTTTCTACAAGTTCAACTTAAGTCTTTAAGACTACTTAGAACAGAATTCAGTGCCCATTTCATGACCATACTGGCAAAGTTCATGACTCCTGGGATTTAGGAGAATGTATTTATTTTGTCCATTGCTTCAATTCTCACCATTCTGAGTCATTTCTCAACAGGGGCTGCAAAGTTAGCAATATTTGGTTCCTAATTTCAGTATAAATTGTTGGGTTGGAGCAGGTGGAACTGAGTCAGATAATGTTACTTTCTTTACAGCTTGGACATTTAACAGACACATTTAAACACAACACAGTGAACAAGTTCATAACTTAAAATCTATCATACCAAATTTAGTACCTTTTAAAGACTTTTTTAAAGGTATTAAATGCATATTTGTAAATTCAAGACTTTTAAGATGTTTTCAGACCCTGCAGGAACCCTGAACATATCAGCCAATCAATAAAATGTGTGTGAGGGAGCATCTCTACAGGTGTGTACAGGTGAATGAAATAATCTCAGACAGCAGAACCAAACTGATGCATTACCTCTGCACTTATAGAGCCCACCCCTCATGGTTTAACACCATTATTCATCGTTTACCTGTACTTGTTTACCTGTTTTGTCAGGAGGAGGCTCCATCGCGCCGATCTGTGGCTGAACTGGCTGGAAAGTTTAAAGGTCCTGCTTCTCCTCATAACACTGCGGCAAACCAAACAGTGAGTTACAACTGAATTTATCATAATGTTGAATCTGTCAAAACTATGTTAAAGGGGACCTAAAACAGCAAATACTGTCACTGTGATTTACTTTATTCCTGCCTCTGTAATACATAGCACTGCAATAAAAGTTCCCTTGGATTTGCCAGAAATTGTCTATTACTTTGTCAACAGCAGAGTGCAGCCATCTTGAGACAAGCTAAGAGATGATGTTAGGTTCTGGTTGGTCATTCCACTCATCACCCAATGAAAATTAGCAATGTGTTCATGTCAATAAAGAAGCTTTGTTTCTTTTAAAGCATCTGAACTGCATGAAAAATGGGCTGTTGATCTCAGAAACAGATAACACATCATATTATATGTCACATAATACACAGATAACACATAATATGACTAAAATATGACAATTATTCATTATTATTTAGGTTTGTGTTTGGGAGAAATAAAACCAAACTCCACATGGTTAATTAGCATACATCAGCATAACCACACGACTAATTTGCATAAGGTTGCAGTTAATCATGAACCCAAACAAACATATTGGCTATACAGTCACAGCAAGTATAAAGGTGTGTAATTTACAAACACGGTTAACACTTACAAATACATCCCTGTAGATGCTGGTCTTTCTTTTTTCCTGTCATCTTCATTAATTCTTTATGCAGCTGCTACATTCAGATTTCTCTCAGGACTTTTCTGTGCAGCTCCATCACAAACATCACATAAACAGCCTAATAACAGGATGTGATAAACATCATCCGCTCCCTTTAGATAATCTGAACCTGTATCTACTCAGACCTGTCACATGATCATATTTAATGTTGTATGAGTGTAATATTATGAACATGTTAGAATGTAAATGTGAGATATGACCAATAGCTATCTCAATAATCATGTGTTTACTCCAGTAACTCGTAGTGGTGAACAAACCAACATCAGAGACAAACAACCATGCAACATCGTTATTGATCTTATTTTCAGTCGTCTGCATCCTGTTGTTTTACAACCCTGTTTTCTGACAAATCCAAGTGAAAAGCACATTTTATTCGAGTGTTATTTGACCTAAGATGCACATAAATAAACTACAGTAATATTGTATAGTACTTCCATTCCTCTTTAAAGTTATGCATAATCTGAGTTTCGGTTTGTTAAAGTCCCAATTAAACAGCAAGCAGTGTAAGTGGAAACTTGGAAAAATAAATAAAATAAATAAAAATTTAAAGAATTTAAAATTCAGCTTTTTTGTATGAAGATAGCCGATTACGACTAAATGATAGTAACTAATAAATCACAGACCAAGCTGACAGATATAAAGGCTGTCTGTCTGAGGTTTAGTGGCAAAAGTCAATGTAGGCTCACTATTTGGCAAGAAACAGGTCCTCACTGTGCTATATCTGTTTTAAAGTGTTTAGATCCTCAACATCTGTCAGACTGTTGTGTAATGTTGAATTATACAACAACTGTTTTGTGTTTCAGGATAAACCGGTCAGAAGACGACCTCCTCGAACCTTACAGATCCCAAAAACACAAACAGATGAACAGGAGGTGGGTGAGATCAGACTAACAATCTGATAAAAAAGTTAAATCATGTACAGTGAAGCAGGTTATTTCAGCACGTAGACATTCAGAAGATGTTTTTTTCGACATGAGGTTTTTTAATTTTTGTTGAACTGAATTTCACATACTGTACCAAATTGCTATATAAAAAAAATCTCCATAAACTAATTGTCATAAATAACAAATACATAACACTTTAAAAGCAACTTTTAATTAATGTTAAGCATTAAATCACCATGCTGTGTTCATGTCAACACCATTAATATTCAGAGTATTTATTAAAATACACCTAAAAATCTTGTGGTAAAAAAAGGATACTCGGTAAAGGTGAAAGTATACTTTAAGTAAAGGATGCTTAAACCCAAAACATCATCTGATCATCATCCTTTTTATGACTGAAATATAATCTTAAACAAGACTTGTTGATGTTTTCATGCCCCCCCCCTTATTTTATTTTATTTTTTTTAAAGATGGTTTTTCTGTTAATATTTATCAGTATTTTTTGTACCTGAGGGATGCTGCAGTTTTATTACTTTGAGCTTTTCACTGTCTGTATAAGTTAGGTTCAGAAAAACTCTGCTGACATTTGTCAGAAACTTTGGACAGAAAAGATACCAAATTAGCCAGATAGAGTGTATTTTTGGTGGAAATATTACATTTTTGGTTTTAAACTAAACTCTTCTCACTAAATTGTAATTGTGTGTTGACTTTATCTTGGAAGAGATTTGCTTCTTCAACCTACTTTTTCATCATTGTAGTTTTAGACAAATAACAACAAAGAAGCCATCGTACCACCTGAACCCTGAACCTACAGGAAAACCATGAAATATTTGAGGTTTAAAATGAGTTAGCATAAAATGCTGTACATTACATTAATGGAGTGTGTGTTTGTGTACAGACTCCAGGTGCAACCTCTCCTTCACCTGCCAAAGCCAAGAGGAACTCTGCTCTGATTGAGAAGCTTCAGGTGAGTTTAAGTTCAGTGTTGAACTCTGCCGCCCTCTGCTGGTGAAAAACAACTACAACACCTTAATCAGAACACACTAAATGTGTCCACAACACGAATTTTGAACACTGAAACGATTTGTTTTTCTGTTTAAAGAATGTTTTTTTTTAAAATAAACTCTCTCTCTCTCTCTCTCTCTCTCTATATATATATATATATATATATATATATATATATATATATATATATATATTCAAAATGTAGGTTAATTAAACTTAGTCATTTTTCATAGACTAATGCAAATGCAGGTAAAACTGTGGGCCAATAAATATTCATTCAGTCAGGATTCACCATTTTCAGAGTCCCCCCCCTTTACATTGGGCTACATCTGTCTGTACTTATTTGGAATCATATATGTTAATACAGCCAATACAATCATACATAAATGAAGTTTACCTTAATACTGTGATGAGCGAAAGCAGACATATATGTCCTTGACTCTTCATGTTATATTTGTGTATTTGCTGTGATAATCTTGGTCAGTTGTGTGTCTGTGAGTGTTTCCTCTTGTCAGTGTTCATAGTTGAGAATGTTAACTCACATGGCATCTTCATGTTGTTTTACATGACTTTAGGTGGTTTCCTGCACCAACTTTTCATATATTTCACTTCCAGCAGCATTCTGTTTCATTAAATCTGGTTTGTGACTCCGTTTGGTAACAAACTGATCCATTTGCATCACCTGTGGATAATTATCACAGCGCGAGGAACTGATACAATTTCACGTGCGTACTATGTTGCCAGATTGGTGACATATCCACCTCACAGCAACTTAAACTAACCTTATTTTTACTTAAGATGCATGCGTCCTAAGGGGCCGTCAAAACTGGCAACACTGGAGTTGAGTGTATCTGTGAAGGAGTACTGCCACCTACTGGAACAAAGGCACAACTGTTCACGGTATTAAATAGAACACTTACCTGCCATGAAGGTCCTGCAAAGAGTAGCACTGTTTACATGATACAACCACCATGATGCTCTGTGTTATTAATAATACTGGTGCACATATCCATCCTTTAATGCACTTTAGACCGTTTTTCATTATTTTTCATCAACAGAAGAAACCACCTCAGACCAGGGATGGTACAAGTTTCTGCTTTTTTGCTTGAAAAAAAAATTGTCTTGAGTGAAGCATGATGCAACAATATTTTCAGATACATTTTTTTTGTTTGTTTGTTTATTTTTTATTTACTATTTAATAAAGCTGTGAAACTCATTGCTGGGTCTTAGGAGGTTAACTAAGGGACTACAATCACATCTTGAAGGTGAATACAGAGCTTTAGTATCTTGAGGTGCAATACCACTAATGGCCACTAGATGCTGCTCCAAAAAGCCCTGTCTCCCATAGACTAGACTGAACTTTCTAAAGCCAAAGCATTTTTTCAGGAGTTGGTCTGGTTTCAAGTATTCTGGTTGTCCATCTCTAAATCCTCCACTTGTAAGATGTTATGGTAAATAGAATATTTTGATATCAATGTTAGGCTTTGAGTAACAGCTTGCTTTCCTGCCAAGTCAGAGCTTCTGTTTATTGAATAAAATATATTTTTCTTGACAAAACAGCTCCGCTGCAGTTGTGGTTAGTAGATCGTGGTAACAAGACTGCACAGGGAATATTATTATGCAAATAATCCATGAAGTGTATTATTTTATTGTGTCAGTGTTTTGTGTCATTTCCAAGCTTTGTCCAAATGTGGTCAAAAATGGTCTTTCAATCCCAAATTTATACATGATGCTCTGAAACTGGAAGCTACATATTG
The DNA here is from genome assembly GCF_902148855.1 of Sphaeramia orbicularis. Taxonomy (NCBI): domain Eukaryota; kingdom Metazoa; phylum Chordata; class Actinopteri; order Kurtiformes; family Apogonidae; genus Sphaeramia; species Sphaeramia orbicularis. The sequence continues at coordinate 15,142,138 of NC_043970.1, forward strand.
AGGCTGTATTGTTGGTAGAGTCTAGTTTTAATAAGTACAAGACACAGAGACATAAACCTGATACAGATATACTTATCTTGTTAGTGTCATTGAATTTAATGTAACTGAAGTGGGTTTTTTTCCTTCTACAGGCTAACCTCGTTCTCTCACCAGCTGCCCTCGCTCCATCCCCTAAGAGTCCAGGTTTCAGACTGTTTCCTCCCGCCTTCACGCCAAACTCCCCCAGCTCTGCCCCTGTTACCTCGGTAACCACCCAGTCAGCCTCAGACACTCCCACCAGCCCCATCGCTGCGTCACCGCTGACCGAGGAAGGCCCCACCTCCTTTGAAGATCCTCCCACTGCGGCAGAGGGGTCCATCTTGACCAGCATTAACAAGGTGAGTCTGACATTTAAAGGGTGGTCCCACTGCTCTGTTAAAGGTGGGGTAGGAGATCTTAAAAAAATGGTTTGACATTTTCTACATTTGGAAAATACTGAATTCAAAAGTCCAAAACCCCTTTCTTCAGACAAATCCCCGAAGCCAGAACTAAAGAGTACTGGCACACACAATACTTGCTCCTGAGGGTTCAAGAGCACTGCACAGCAACACTTTGCCCTGGCTCCAACCCTGACCCCCGCTCTAGCTCCAACCCTGATCCATGCATACCTCATTCAGTCTCCTCCAACACCCCCGCTCTTACAGAACAGCCCCAGTTCATACCTATCTGGCTAACGTTACATTTTCTAGTGATTTATGTTAGTGACAAATAGGGATGGGAATCGAGAACCGCTTCTTTTTGAGAACCGGATCCCAGTAGCTTGATTCCTTTGAATCGTTTGCCTGCCTGCTTAACGATTCTGCTTATCGATTCCGCCTTCGTTATGCATGCGTGATGACGTCACACGTACACTGCATTGTTTTGGTCAGAACGTAGCCAACATGGTATTGAGGGAGAAACGGTCCAAAAAGACAACACCAAGTCCACTTGTAACACTTGAAAAGCTTTCATTTCTTCAAAAGGGTGGAATCCCTCCAATATGCTCAAACATTTGTCCACAGCATGTGATTCATTTGATATGCTACTTAGCGGTGCTTGTGAATCTAGTGGCAGAGTGAACACCAGGCCGTCATCCGGGGTCAGTTCTGATTCCGGTGCAGGCAACAAACGTCGTACCCCCTCAAACACAAGTTTCCGAAGGAAGGGGAAAGGAAACAACGGGAGACGGGCCGAGTCGAACCGGTTCCACGTAGCGGAAATGTTGCAATAGAGGAATTAGTAAAGTGTCTTTAGTTTCACTTTCACTGTACCCACCCCCCCACCCCACCCCAAACCTGGCCCAGCATCATCTATTCTTATTATTTGTCCATACTGTATATGTTATATTTTCTGTGCAGAGATGGACAATATGAAAGACAGTTAATGCAAACACACCCGTTAGTACTTTTTTATTCCCTCACCCAATGAGAATCGATAAGAGAATCGATAAGGAATGGGATCGATAAGCAAAATCGATAATGGAATCAGAATCATTAAATTCTTATTGATTCCCATCCCTAGTGACAAAACAGTTTGCCAGTGAACTTTCCATCCATATATAGCTAATATAGCCAAGCTCTGGCTCTAACTTTGTTTCCTGTAGTGCTCTAAACCTCTGAGAATTCATGATTCGTGCACGAAGAGGGGCACAAGCAGAGGGGGGAGGGGGGAGGGACAAATGGCAGTTGAGTTTGATAGACATATCACTGTTCAATCATTTCAATTGGGCGCTTAAAATGATTGGATAGTGTTTTTTCAGTCCTGTCCGTTCCGCAGGTGACCAAATTTTTTTTATTTTTGTGTTAGAGCATTTAATTAATTGGTTGTAATCATGGTGTGAAGGGGATTTTAAGCAATATAGTAAAAAATGCTCCAGGAAAACATCTCACACCCACCTTTAATGTGCAGTTATGATCATGTGACCATTTTCTGATTGGTTCTCCAGAACAGAGCTCGGCACTCCATCCGGCGACGCCCTCCATCCCGCCGCCACAGGAAGTCCAGCAGTGGAGAAGAAGCAGGTGAGACAAAAGAGGGAACGGATACGACCCACTGCTCACCGAGTGAACCAGAAAATGAAATAAGAGTAGAAGGAGGAGGAGAAGGAGGAGAAGGAGGAGGAGGAGAAGAAGGAGAAGGAGGACGGGGAGGTGAGGGTTTCAAGAAAGAAGACGATACAGAGGACATGAAGGACAAAGGTGAGACAGAGTCACTGACGTGTCCTGAAAAATCCGATGTAGAGGAGCAGTCAACAAACAACATGCAAGAAAAAGAAGAAGAGAAGAAGAATGAGGGAGAGGAGGGAGATGAAGCTTCATCATCAGAAAAGACCGATGACAAAAGTCAGGAGGAAAAAGACTCCGGAGGAAAAAGTGAAGAGGATCAAATCCAAGCATCAACAGAAAAAGAAGAAAAGAGTGAGGTGGGTTTCAGTTTCTGCTGATGTCCTTTAGCTTTGGAAAAAGAATATTTCAGTAACACAAATGTATTACAACATATTTCAGTTTTCAGTTCAGGGAATGTTTCACAAAGATTCCCTTGGGTTTGAAAGGTTTGGGATCGTTTGCTCTAGGGGTTTATGGGACGTTCCTCAAAGGTTACTCTAAAGTTTTGTCACTAATTGGGGACAGGATCAGTTTGTGGGTGTTTGATGTAACATTCACATATTCACATACATTTTTCAGTGCTGACGGAACATTCTGAAAACAAATATTCCACTAAATTCCCTAAGATCCCTAAAGATTTTTCTAAAGCAACCTTCTTGGAGCCCTACAGGAACATTTCCCTACATTTGCAGCAAAGGTTTACAACCCAAGGAATGTTTAGGGAATGTTCCTTTGCGGGGTCACGAAGACTAACCCAAGACTCCTCAGTGAACTTACTGCAAAGGTTTTGGAAAAGTTATAGTATGAGAACCATAAAGAAACCATCTCTAAATGTTCAGTTTTCTTCTTGGATCTCTCAAAGAATGTTCTTGGAATGTTCCATAAAGGTTTTCAGTTCTGGGAACATTTGCCACAGAAGGCAAGGCAAGGCAAATTTATTTGTATAGCACATTTCAGCAACAAGGCAATTCAAGGTGCTTCACACAGGACATTGAAATAAAAGAAACAAAAAGAAACACATTTAAAACATTATAAAAGAAACATATAAAAGGTGATTAAAAACAGCGAGTAAGAAAACAACACATAAAATTAAAATAAAATAAAATAAAATAAAATAAAATAGAATAAAATAAAATAAAAATAAAAACACACACATATTAAAGTAAAAGTTGCAGTGCAGAGTTTCAAAGAGAATATAAAATTTAAAAAGAGAAGTCAGTCACAGAAGTCTATCAAACAGTTCAGTTTTCCTCATTCTCGGACATTTACTTTGGTCGTTCATTAAATGTTGACGGAGCTTTGATAAAATATAATTTGTTGGTGTTGAGAGATCCAAAAGAGAACATAATCTTAATAAAGTTGAGGGAATCCTAAATTAAGCATTAACGTTATACAAAATGGTGTATTTCTTTAATTTTTTGCATTATATATTTCCCTTTTTTCTACTGAAGAAGTAGCATCAGAATTTCATTGTGTATGCTCTGTGTATATAATGACAATAAAAGGAATCTTGAATCTTAATGATAATAGGGAAGACTTTATCACCACACACTTTTTTTTCTGTGATAAAAAAAATAACACTTAGAGGTTTCAGGAGTTTTAGAGCTGCTTTAAAAGTACTAATAAACACTACACTCAACATCTTGTCTCATCTTTGTCAAACAGGTGTCGAGTTGAGCCCGGTGAGGCATCGGTCTCTCATCTGAAGTCCACGGTTCTGGGAGGCTGACCCTGAAGAGTCTGTGGAGTTGGACTGTAATGATCCGCAGCAGAAGTCACATGGTTTCTTAAGTCTCTGAACCCAAAGAAACCAAAGGACACTTTTGTGAATTTTACTGAAGGTGCAGCTTATTAGAGCACGAAGCTGAAAACTAAACTCCACTGATGTGAATTTATTTTTACTAATCTTTGATCTTCTCATGCCGTAACGCTGGATTTCTGGTCTTTTTTTGTATGAATGTAACATAGGGTTTTTTTTTTAATGACGTTTTTTGCTGCTTGGTGCCTTCAGAACTGTGATTATTGATGAGTATCTGGTGCCTTTATTGTATTTAAAGCACTGATGTTTTTGAGAATGTGAAATGTCATCATTGAACAGATGTTTGTCCTGCTAAAATAAAACTAAAGCCCTATTCTAATTTTTTTTATTATTATTTTTAATTTAAACCGTTATTTGCTTCTGGTTGAGTGTTTTCTAGTTTTATGCAAAGGCTTTGAAGTGAAGAAAACTTTCAAGCAAATATTTGTGCTTAAAACTAATATTGAAACATTTTTTTCTACATGAACGTGGCTCTATTTTGTCAAATCCTATGTGTCCTTTTTACCCTTGGCCGTCACCGCAGGATATTGTCATCAGTTCGCTGTCCGTCCGTCCATCTGTCCGTCTGTCCATATGTGCAAAAATTTTGGCATGAACTGAAGACTAAGGGTTTTCATTTGCAGGCACGTTATGTTTGTATGTGTACTAGATTTGATGTAACAAGGGATGATTAAGAAAAACTTAAATCTAAGTTTTAGATGTAATTACCTTCAACACAAACTGGTTTTACAATATGGATTTTAAATTATTTACTCTTCTATTTTTTTATTGCTCTGTGAAGTGACAAGGGTTAAGTCAGTATAACACCTTCATTTTTTATATTAATGACTTTACACATCCTGTGTTGTTCTTTTATTTTTTGTGAGATTAATTCACTGACAAAAGTATTTTTTCAAACCATTGTATATGTCAGTACTACTTTATAGCAAAAATTTTTTCACATTAAGTTTGATTTTTCGCAGTAGTGAATAAATGCATCAACCAATTATTTGTGTGAAATGGACGCCGACAGTGATGGTCCCAGAGCAGTTCATTTACAGCAGGGGTGTCAAACTCATTTAATTTCAGGGGCCACATTCAGCTAAATTTGATCTGCAGTGGGCCGAACCAGTCAAATAATAACATAATAATATATAAATAATGTCAACTCCAAAACTTTTCTCTATGTTTTAGAGCGAAAAAAGTTGATTTACATCATGAAAAGGTTTACATCTACAGAGTACAAAAGATGTGAAAAACATGAACAAACTGGCAAAAATAAGTGTAATTTTAACAATATTCTGCCTCAGTTTATCATTTACACATGTACATTATAACTTATAGATCACAGTGGATCTACAAATACACAAAACATTGAGTAACAGGCAGAATATTGTTAAAATTAGGCCCGAGCCGAGTAAAGCCGGCGCAGGGCCTATTGAGTCTGCAGTGGGCGCATGGGGACGAAATCGCCAGTGACGCGGTCGCCTTTCGCCACTCTCACATACATTCACATTCACCGCACTGACACCTTTCCGACGATGTACATGACATGTGCACAAGTCGCATATTTACACCTGCTCAGAATGAATGGGAGTCAATGGGACACGCCCACTCGGGGTCAGTCACATGTGTGTAAGTGGACGACACGTGACATCTGACCCCAAAGACATGTGGGGGACCTCGAGAGCTTTCACATAAGGCCAAATATGTGGTTGCCATAGAAACGGCTATATTGTTCTTGCTCAGATTCTTATTATTTTTCTTTACTTATTTTTTTTTTTTTAGGCCTGAGCCGAGTAAAGCCGGCGCAGGGCCTATTGAGTCTGCAGTGGGCGCATGGGGACAAAATCGCCAGTGACGTGGTCGCCTTTCGCCACTGTCGCCACTCTCACACATATTCACATTCACGGCACTGAAACCTTTCCGAAGATGTACATGACATGTGCACAAATCGCATATTTACACCTGCTCAGAATGAATGGGAGTCAATGGGACACGCCAAGTCGGGGTCAGCCACGTGGGCGTAAGTGCACGACATGTGACATCTGACCCCACAGACATGTGGGGGACCTCGAGAGCTTTCACATAAGGCCAAATATGTGGTTACCATGGAAACGGCTATATTGTTCTTGCTCAGATTATTATTATTTTTATATTTTTTTTATTTTTTATTTTTTTGTTTTATTTTTCTTTCTCCTGCGCTTTGAGCTCAATTTTGACCCCCTTAACATTTACGAAAACTCACCAAATTTTGTCCAAAATTCAGAAATGTGCAAAATTGAATTTACATATAGGTTTCGTAGATGTCAGTAAAGAAATGTTGCTGAAGCGCCCCCTTGAAAAGTGGAAATGCATTACGTCAATGGGAGCACGTCCAACATAAAGTTTGTCATAGAGCCACGAAAATCGGTACACAGATTCATCATGAGGAGACAAACAAAAATATTATTGTGGCCACACCCCTAAACCAACCGGAAGTCGGCCATATTGGATTGAAATTTCCAAAATGCTGAGTCAGCGTTTTCGCTGACGTCGTATTTTAACTATCTCCTCCTTGGCCGTTTGGCCAAATGAGCTCAAAATTGGTGTACAGTATCTAGAGAAGTGGGGCATCAAAAGTTAGCCGAATTTTTTGGATTGGTGTCACCATTTTTGTGTGACAACGTCGCAAACTTTGCAAAGTTTCTTTGCGAATTTACCATTACAAAAATTGCTTCAGCTCAGGCATACAAACACCGATTTGGCTCAAATTACACTCAGATGTCCATCTCCAAGGCCTACACCCATTTATTAAAAGAATTTTAAATTTCGCTCTATAGCGCCCCCTACAAATGTACATTTACAAAAATGACATCAGTTCGGAGATGCGAACACCGATTTGGCTCAAATTTGACTCAGACATCTGTCTCCTAGGCCTACACCTACTTGTCGAAAGAAACTGAAATTTCACACTACAGCGCCCCCTACAAGTTTTTAAAAATTTTTTTTATTAAAATTGATTCAGTTCGGACATACGAACACCAATTTGGCTCAAATTTGACTCAGACGTCTATCTCTCAGGCCTACACCCATTTATTTAAAAAATTTGAAATTTGGAGCTGTAGCGCCCCCTACAATTTTACTTTTATGAAAATTACTTCACTTCAGACATACGAACACCGATTTGGCTCAAATTTGAATCAGTTGTCAATATCCCAGGCCTACACCCATTTATCAAAAGAAATTGCCATTTCGCTCACTAGCGCCCCCTACAAATTCACCTTCACAAAAATTGCATCACCTCGGACATATGAACACCGATTTGGCTCAAATTTGACTCATCTTGCAGGCCTACACCCATTCAATTGAAGAAATTTAATTAGCTGCATAGCGCCCCCTACAGATTTACTTATACAAAAATTTCCTTAGTTCGGAGATACGAGCAATGATTTCCCTCAAATTTGAATCAGTTGTCAATCTCCCAGGCCTACACCCATTCATCAGAAGAAACTGAAATTTGGTGCTACAGCGCCACCTGTTGAACGATGTGCATACTTCCACTGGACGTGCCCTTGGCGAGGGCCTTTAGATGCCACTTGCGGCTTTAATTGTACTTACTTCTCTAAAGACATTTCAGGTTATTCACATTTTTTGCAAAATTCTACTTTGTTTTAGTGTAAATACATGAAAATATTTACATTTATTAAGAGAAATATTTGGAGTTGTCATTATTTACATGTTATTATGATAGTATTTTACTGGTTTGACCTACTTGAGATTGAATTGGTCTGAATGTGGAACCTGAACTAAAAGAATTGTTCATATTTTAAATATAATTTTTGCATTTCACAAATTCATCCCATGAGCTGGACTGGACCATTTGGTGGGCCGGATTTGGCCCCCGGGCCGCATGTTTAACACTTGTGATTTATAGCCACAAACAGTGTTTAGTATGAAATATACAAATAATAACAGCAATGACGTGAGCAACAATGTGTGAAGCTGCAGCAACAAAGAACTAGACAATCAAGACAGTGAGGAGTTTCATAGTTTGTGTGATGAACATGTACCTTAAAGGACAGTTATAGCTCATACTTGGGTTTTATCAGCTGTAGGTCACAGTCAGCCTCAGAGCCACCGTAACACGGTAGGTAAATTAGGCAATTACCCAGGACCAGAGCTTGAGAGGGCCCTCAGTGATGGACGGTGAAATACCCAATATCTATTCAACTGAAATTATAAAACAGGGAAAGGCAGTTGTGTCAAGAATATGCATGGTAACCTAGGAACAACATAAGGCAAGGCAAGTTTATTTGTATAGCACATTTCATGTAAAGGACAATTCCAAGTGGTTTACATAAAACATAAAAGCATCACAGTAGAGGCATAAAAATACATTTAAAATGAGAGAAAGTTAAAATATAAAAACATTAAAATAGACATTAAAATCATCAGCAATACAGTGTGATTTTAAAGTTCAATTAAAATACATTATTTAACAGTTTAAGGGAAAGCTGCAGTAAACAATAATGTTTTCAGGCCTGATTTAGATGAGTTGACAGTTTGAGCAGACCTCAGGTATTCAGGAAGTTTGTTCCAAAGGTGAGGAGCAGAAGAACTGAATGCTGCTGCACTTTGTTTGGTTCTGATTTTGGGAACACACAGTAAACCTGTCCCTGATGATCCCAGGGATCTGGATGTTTCATAGGGAACTAAAAAGTCTGGGATGTATTGGGTTCAGGTCCTTTCAGTGCTTTGTAGACCAGGAGTAAAATTTTGAACTCTATCCTTTGACTAACAGGAAGTCATTGTAGTGATCTGAGGACCAGTGTGATGTGGTCCAGTGTCTTCTTCATAAAAATATACCTAGATGTACATAATGAAAACACAAATTCCAGTTGAATGAAACTGGACAGTCAGTGGCTTTCAGTGCAATGACATTCACGCACGTTGTTTTTAACTGACATAATTTCATCTTTTGATTCTAAAACTGTCTTGGTAGTGGAATTTACAACATTAAACATTAAAAAAAAGAAAAAGGGCAAAAATTGAGAGTATACCCTCTTCTTCAGGGACACTAGTCCACTGGTGATGAGTACCTAGAATAATCAACACTTTTCTTCACTGAATTCTTGTAAATGGAGTAGGAAAATATGAGATTAGTAAGATATTATTATTAATGTGGAGAGGCTCCAAGTCATTATTTCGATTTACAGGATAATTTTAATTCACAGGCCTTGATCACTGAAGGTGAGACAGGTAAGGAACTCCTCATTATCACTTATAGCAAGGTATTAATGAGGAGTTTCCACAGTCGGCCTGGTTCCAAACTCCCTAGAAAACAAATGCATTTGCAGGTTATACCAGGAAAAGACGATCTGTGAGGCAACACAGGGAGGAAACCTGGCCGCTGCTTGCTGTCTGTGTTTAAATCTTGTTGTGGATAATCTGTTTGATCCTCTGATACACTCACATCCAGCCTTACTGCCGCCTGAAATAAAACAGATCAACAGAAGAAGGCTGTCGCTCTGGAAACTTTACAAGCACTGCCAAAAAGTGCAACCCTGCTGTCCAGAGGTATGATGGGAAAGGTCATGTGATGGCAGGGCGGAATCATCAAAGAGAAAACTGAGATGATTTCAAAAAAAAAAAGAAAAAAAAAAAGGCCTGATTAAAAGACTAAACTCTCAGAGTGACTGTAAATATAACAGAGATGTTACCTTCAAGAGCTCTTGAGTAAAAGAAAACATCAGATCAGAGAATTGAACTCTGTTACCGTGTATCTGAGGTCATTTTACATCAACTGGGATTCAGATTATTATTGTGTAGTTTGTACATTTATTTCATTATAGTTAAGATGTGAAATAAATCTGTGAAGTATTAAAATTCCACATCACAGAGCACAGGGTTATTATAAACATCAGGGATAGGGTTAGGGTTACAGCCTTTGTCCAAAGCATCTGAAAGTGTGGAGATGGGATGAGAATCCCTAAGAAACAACTTCTAGAGTCAAAAAAAAAGTGACAGATTGACAAAAGCTAGAAGCAGCATTATTGTTTTCTCCACTGGACTCAGCTCTAAATGAAAACAGCGGAGTTTAATGATGAAATCACAATGTTTCTGCTACAAGGGGGACTTTAATTACAAGGTTTATTAAGGTATAAAATTATTATGTGATGTTACTGTCTTTGCTAAATTCACTATTTGTTGATCCATGGTTCAGAATAAGCTGTGACAGTTCTGACCTTCTTTGGATGATTCCAAACAGATGTTTAGTGCAGATACTGACAACTCAAACGGTGATTTAACGTTTTACTGGGACTGTTTTCTGTCTCTAAACAGAGCTAAGCTAACAGAGCTGTAACGTAAACTATCAGCTGATGCAGCACGAAAAGATTATAAACCACTGTTATTTCACTGAATGTTGAAATAACCATCCATGAGTTGTTATTTGAAGAAGGCACAACATTACTTTGGATTACTTTGGAAGGATTACTTTGCACCAATCGATCCACTTTTCATCAGTACAAATGTTCTGAAATTAGAAGATCTGCTTAACCTCCACACTGCTGTATTCATCTATAAGGCACACAACTACCGACTTCCACCCTGCATACAGGAGCTGGTCTCAGCCAGAGAGTCCAAGTACAACCTTAGGGGGACCAGAATGTTCAAGATGATAAAGGCAAGGATCAACAAAAAAGGCAAATGTACAGGGTGTCCCAAAACGTGTATGCACACTTTAAATAATTGCAAAGTAAGTGTTTATTAAAATTTATTTATTTATTAATTTTCCCAAATGTAATAGAATTTACAAACATCATTTTATTGTTTTGTCCCTGCATGTTCTCAAAATGATGTCCGTTCTGGTCCAGACTCTGCTGACAACGCCAAGCAATGGAGTCACACACATCACCAAACAGTTCCCTTGGTATTTGCGTGTATTCACGTTCAATGTCTGCTCTCAATTCAGCAACTGTTTCAGGTCTCATAGTGTAGACTTTGTCTTTTAGGTATCCACAAAAACCATTAAAAAAAAGTCTAGTGGTGTGAGGTCTGGTGAACGCGGAGGGTATTCAACGAAACCCCTCCATCCAGTCCACCTGTTTGGCAAGTTCACCAGACCTCACACCACTAGACTTTTTTTATGGGGATACCTAAAAGACAAAGTCTACACTGTGAGACCTGCAACAGTTGCTGAATTGAGAGCAGACATTGAACGTGAATGCACGCAAATACCAAGGGAATTGTTTGGTGATGTGTGTGATTCCATTGCTTGGCGTTGTCAGCAGTGTCCGGACCAGAACGGACATCAGTTTGAAAACAGGCTGTGACAAAACAATAAAATGATGTTTGTAAATTCTATTACGTTTGGAAAATTAAATGAATTTTAATAAACACCTACTTTACAATTATTTCAAGTGTGTATACATTTTTTTTTTGCGACACCCCATATATCTGTAACTGGAGTAAAATTATAGAACAACCTTGATAAAGAATTAAAGACATGCACATCAGTCACCACATTTAAAAAAGGATGTTTAAAACTAAGGAATTCAATAAATATAAATTACCTGGATAAACTAAGCCAGTTATCAGTGTGAATCTAAGATTTTGCTTAGATTATATTACACTGGGTTACAAAAAAATGTTTTTTTCAAGTTGTCTAGGTTTTTGCAACTGAATTAGGACCATTTTGCACCGCTAAATCCAAAAAGGACATCTGTTTTTCTCAGTCAGGTCAGGTTTTTTTGCTAATTTGATTTTGAAAAATTTGATCTTCTCACAAAATTAATTACATTTTTGTGACTTTATCAGTTGATTTTTTTTATATAGTTCTCACCCAAAATAGGTTTTAAGAGAAAAAAAATCATTTGATCACTTGATTCCTGTTAGGTACAATGGTGTATCCACCGCAGATGTAGCAGAATACATTAGGCTTATTTTTGCAAGATCTTCTAGTCGAAGCCATTTCATTCACCTGTAATATTAAAAAAAACATTAATCATAAATTGGCAAAAGTAAAATCTTCAGAACTCATTTATTGCAAGAAATATGAAAGAATTTTGAATCATATGATGTGAAAATGCCCATAAATGTAAGCAAAAATGTTAAAAAGCCAATATGTAGCATAGTTCAGAAAGTTGACCTGATTGAGCAAAATTAATGTGATTTTTGGATTCAGCACACCAAAATTATCCTAAATCAGCTCAAAAAACTTAAACAATAAATTTGTTGTTGACCAGTGTTATTGTTTAAAACTGCACCATCTTGTTATCTTGTTTTGTTTCTGCAACTTTCCTTTTTGTAAATAGGGTAGGCATAAATAAGCTGTCACTTCTGCCCACACCTTTTCGCACACGTTTAATACCGAAATTCAAACTGTATATATGTATACATCAGGTTTTGTTAAATGGACGAATAAATTACTTACTTTACTTACTTACAAAGAGCGGACAGGAGAAACGCCATGGTGTGTGTTTACATGATTTAGAAACATAATATTCTTCTATTTCACAGATTTTTACAGCTAAAGTCACCCATTCCCTCATTCATGCGGAGCAGACAGGGCCGTTCATGTTTCTGCAACTTACTTTTATTTCTGTACATTAATTTGTAATATGTTACATAAGACACCAACTAATTTTCTTTTTTTTTTTTTCTGGTTGATGTATAGTAGGTGTGATCAAGGAAACGGTCATTTTCCATTGTGTTCCAATAAAGGTAGATCCTGAGTTCTAATTAAAGCCCCTGGCACGAGGAGCTGTGGTGATCTGATTAACACAAGCCGCTGTTGGTTTTACTTTGAAAAGTCTGAATCAGAGGCCAGTACAGAGACTCATCACGCACACGGTGAACTTCACATTCACATTCAGCTCACTCTAAAGCTGACGTGTTCGTTTTTAGTCCTTGATCAGCAGCCTTTCAGACTCACCTTCACAAACAGAGCCAAAGCCTTTAACACTTTGACCACAATTGTAACTTCACATAAAATGTCAAAAACCACAAAATCACACACACTGCTTTGGAGGATGATGAAGGCATGGGTGATAAAAACTCAAAAGCTGACTTACACTTAATTCTTTTTTTTTTTTTTTTTGTTCTTTCATTTTGGACCAGAAGCAGTGAGTTCTATAATAAGAACTGGATTTCAGAATGCTATAGTTTATTTTTTTCTTTTTAAAAATTAATAATGTGTAAAAGTTACTGTATTTTAGTGAATGCTGTTAAATTAGAGCCGCTAAGTATCATTTAAGCATCAGATTGAGGTCAGAAATTTACCTTGACTAAATGAGTTTTTCACAATTTCTTATAACAACAGAAAAAATATTTAATTTCCGGTTCTATTTGTCATATTTTTAATAAAATAATGTCTCACATTTATTTATCTGAGGATATTTTCTGAGACTTTATAGGACTTGTGCTTCTGATATTTTGTGCTGTTTAAGTGAATTAAGTTTATTATTGTGTTTTAGACTTAAAATCATGGGGTCCATCAAACTGACCAATGGATTTTTAAAATTTATTTACTTATTCATTTTACTTTTTTTTTCTTGGTTTCCTGTGTATAATAAGATGATATGATGATGAAAACAATATATAGGGTTTGCATATAAACATTTACTATGGAGCTTTTAATTTTTAGGGTGATTTTATATTGTTTTTCAATATTGTATAACAGAATTATTGAACTGCTTTATACTCAGATTATTTTCAGAATAAACTCAAGACACAGTGCTTATTTTGCTGATTACCTAACACGTAATGCCTACTTCTATGAATGCTTATTAGGTCCTCAAATGAAACCCTGAAGATGCACCTGCTTCCTCATCAGTATGCTTCATTTTCAAACATCATCCTCAATACTGACATTTTCATCGGTTTAATAGTCTGGCATTCATCATATACCAGTGGTTCCCAACCTTTTTTGGCTCATGACCCCATTTTAACATCACACATTTCTGACGACCCCAGATATTCAAACAGACCTTTTTTTGGCTAAAATTCATTCGTTTTTGATCATGTAATAGTTTGCTATACTATGTTGCAAATAAATGGTAATTTTAGAGGACATTTAGTCTATATAATGTATATTATTATGGACGGAGGCAGAAAAGCCAGGTGTAGATTACTGCACAAAGTGAGAATTTGATTTTCCTTGGTCAGGATATGTACAGTCAGTCCAGCTTGGATTTACAAGGCTGACAATTAATACTGAACAAACAAGAACTCAAACTATGAATTATGAAAGAGCTGCAGCATCTGAAACTGACCACAATGAACATTTGAAAGATAAACAGTACCACAGTGCTTCAGTTTCAGCTTCACAGTTTGTCATGTCTTTAATGTTTTGGGATTGTCACTGTCAACTCACCATATATTTTTTATTGGTACTTTATTATTATTATTATTTTTTTTTTTTTATCAATTACTAGTAAATTCAGGTGACCCCACATGGGGTCCCGACCCCAAGGTTGTTTTACATATAGTCCTGCTGACATCCTGACTCTTACTCTACAGGTCAGAGAAGCCAAGGTTACCTTGGTAGTTGGCACTAGCTAATGTTGGCTGACGTTATTTTCCACAGTGGAAAGGCAGGTGAAGTTAGATGTGACTTCTGACTCCTTCGTTTAATACATGTGACTAAGGTTCTGGGTAATGAAAAAGCTCCCAGTGTCTCCTCCCTTTATTAGCTGTTGAATAAGTAAAAATGAAAACCTACCAAGAACTCTGACAAGAAACACAAAAGGGAAAACAAAAAGTGTGTACATACAATAAATATCTCAGAAGAATTCTTGCAGCCCACTTTATTTTTGTCTCCATTATGGAGCTATAGTATACTGGTTTATAAAGTGGCTGCTAATGTTTTATACAAAATAAATCATGAGGAGCTTAACACGCTGACTGTAACTCCTGTCAAATATCAAATTTATTTTAAAATCTTATCACTAAAGTCTTCAAAGAAAACTGTATCAGTTTAAATCCATTAACACACAGCTATTATCCACAATGGAGTCTTTTTTTTCTACAATATGTATAAATACTGTAGACTTACAATAACAGTACAAATATCTTTATGTACCTGAAACAGTTCCACACAACTGATGCTACTTTCTTCTCTAGTGTTCCTTCTGTCCTCTCCTGTGTTATTCTTTTGATACCCTCTTGTCGTCAGGTTAATGATTATCTGCTTTAGTTTGATCAGAATGATGCTGAATGCCACTGATTATCAATAGACTTCTCTTGTAAATTATTTGGAAAATAAGAGGTAAGTGAGTTTTTCTTTCATATTGAGCACCAAAATGTTGTAGAATGTGATTATGATAACTGAACGACTGAACAGTTAACCCTTTAACCCCTGACGTGTCTGTGGTGAGCATTCTGAATGTATGATTTATTTTAAACATTCAAAAAATTCAACCATTTTCTCAATAGTACAAATATCCAAACATGCTGATGGAATAGACCTTGTTCCTTCCATAGACATCTGAGCATGCTCAGTGCACCCCCTGCTGCCTGTGGAATGGGGGGCAAAAAGACAGAGCAGTGAGTGATTTTTTTTTTTTTTTTTTACACCATTTTTCTTGGTTTTTTTTGCTGTTGTTTGTGCTGTTGTGGTGAATGACCTTTTTTCTTTCTTTCTTCCTTTTTTTTTTTTCTGAGTTTTGACAGTGTACCTGCTTTTTGGAGTAGCTGGACTGATGTAGGAAAAAAAGAGCCCCAAAACAAAAACAACTGGGCCAAAATTCAAATACTTGTTGTTCAGTGTGTTCCAGTTCACAATTCATGTTCAACATCCTAAATCTGTTACTGATGTACATTCTGAGTGTCTTATTTAGTAAAAACCTATCAAAATCAAATTCCCCTGTGAAGCTGAAACTGAAGCACTGTGGTACTGTTTATCTTTCAAATGTTCATTGTGGTCAGTTTCAGATGCTGCAGCTCTTTCATAATTCATAGTTTGAGTTCTTGTTTGTTCAGTATTAATTGTCAGCCTTGTAAATCCAAGCTGGACTGACTGTACATATCCTGACCAAGGAAAATCAAATTCTCACTTTGTGCAGTAATCTACACCTGGCTTTTCTGCCTCCGTCCATAATAATATACATTAAATAGACTAAATAGACTCATCTAAAATTAACATGTATTTGCAACATAATATAACAAACTATTACATGATCAAAAACAAATGAATTTTAGCAAAAACAAGTCTGTTCTGGGGTCGTGAGGAATTTGTGATGTTAAAATGGGGTCATGAGCCAAAAAAGGTTGGGAACCGCTGTGATAAAGGGTTAAGATCTCCAGCTCCTGGTTGTGGTGTCCTTGTCTATTTTTTGTTGATTTCATTGGACCACAGCCTTCTACCTCTTTTCAAAATGCTCTATAAAAGAAAAAGTATATTCAGAGGTTTGTGAAAAGGTGTAGAGACATGTTTTTGTACATTTGAAGCTGCTTGACATGTGACTGTTGTACATGTGCAGTCCTTTTGCCCCTAATACGGTGGATTCATCGTCATGCTGCACATTCAGACCTGAGGTGTGACCCAGGACTTTCCCCTCTGTGGACCATCCTGCGGAGGCGTCCTGTGGGGAACCTCTGTGTCTGATCCAGAACTCGATCTGTTATATAACCCTCCTTTCAGAGCAGGCTCTCTCCTTTACCTGCACTCACAGGTAAAGCCTCTTGGCTCACTTCAGTGCTGGACTGTGCCACAGGCGGCTGATCCCATTAGGAGGTTATTTTAGTTGCTTCCTTTATTCTCCAGAGGACCTAAGAGGGTTACAGAGTCCTGGTTTCTGCTCTCTGGAGTCAGTGCAGCCTGATGTCGGCCGGCTCAACCTTCGTCCAGGCCGCCGCTGCCTCTGGTGTCTGATCCAGAATCTTTAAAACTACTATAGAATCCTAAAACCCACTTGTACTGCTGTTTGCTTCTTCTGCAGTGAGGCTCAAAGGAGGCCCTCAGTCCTTTCTGAGGTCACCTGGTTCTGGTCCCGTCCCCTCCTTGAGTGCAAGGAGCCTCTCTTCTTCTTCTTCATCTGTGAATCCCGGTGCAGCGATGGGGAACCACGGCTCAAATCTGGACGACATCCTGGCCGAGGACATGCACCACTGGTACAACAAGTTCATGAGGGAGTCTCCGTCAGGCCTCATCACACTGTTTGAGCTGAAGGCCATCTTGAATCTGAAGGGCATGAATGAGAACGCCAACAGCTACGTGGACCAGGTGTTCTTCACCTTCGACATGGACGGGGTGAGTCGCACCAAAACACTTTTTAAATATAAAAGCAGAGGAACCACCATAAGGAAAACACCAGATGGAAATTATTTTTATTATTATTGTTCTATTTACATGTTCTAGCTGACTTCATTGTGCCTGAAGGGAATCTACTTGATTTATTTATTTGTGCAAATAAAAAAGAATAAATAAAAAAATAAAGTCAGTCTTTTTTTGGCTGAAGGCTCACAGATCTTGGTGCAGCCCATATCAGGAACTTAATTTTGGAAAGAACATATGGGGCGCTGTTGAGTCTTTTAACCTCAACCACCTTCAAGACCCATAAAATGTAGAATCTCTCTATATTTCTTATGTCAAGTTAAATCCATCATGTAGCAATTTTTTTTTAAATCAAACTTTATTTCATTGCTCATAGTAACCTTCTAGATTTTTGTTCAGACATTTTTTGTATGTTGAATAATTAACTTGTACCTCACTATTATGAGAACTATTTTGTCATTGGAGGTCACTGGGCAGACTTGAAGTGTTTTTTCCTAAAGTGACCCTACTCTAGTAAATCCCAGTTGTGGAACTCAAAGTCTAAAATATGTAAAAACATGAACTGATTTATTGTAGCACCACCTATGGGTAGGGCCTGGGCCAGTTGTTGCCTTAACCCTATAACGCCAAACGTATCATATTTGATACATGAGTTTTGAAGCCCTCTACATGATCAGTGTGATAAGTTTTGTCTTGAAAAACCTGATGTATAAAATTAGATACATGCAATACACAGATAATCCACCAGGGGGGAGGAATTTGTTCACCAGAGGCCTTTCCAGTGACACCACAAGATTGTCATTAATGAGGAAGGAGGCAGAACTTTGCCAGTTTTGAAAATGAATTATCAATTTGTTAGACATGTTTGTGTTATATTATGTTTTTGTTTGTTCATAAATAATATTTGAGCATTGAGACCCGATGTATCAAATATGATACAAAATTGAAACTTATACATGGAAACTGATATTTGAAAAAATATATATATTTTTTTGGTTGTTCAGAAGGACCAATAAAGGCTACAGTTTCAAAGAACTGGAATTTTCTATCAATGATTTAATACGGTGGTTACCTTTTTTGGCTCGCGACTCAATTTTAACATCACAAATTTCTGGCGACCCCAGACATTCAAAACGGAGACATTTTTCTCCTGGAGATGTCATACCGGGGCCAGGTGGGTGAAGAAATCTTTCCATTCTCTGTTCGGTCTGGTTTCGACTCTGTCTGGGCAGGTTGAAGAGTAGTAACTCATGCGGTCACATGATCGGGTCAGTCAAGATATATTCTCACAGATATTATATCCTGCATTTGATTTGAACTTGATTTTTATTAGGAAAAATGTGTGGTGTTTTAATTAAAATAAAATATATATTGAATCATTAAAAAAAATTATTAGTAATTTATTTACATTTTTTAAAATCAATTTCTAGAAATTTCAGGCAACCCCATATGAATTCCAGGCGACCCCACATGGGGTCCCGACCCCAAGGTTGAAAAACACTGATTTAATGGTTCAGGCTTTACAGGGTTAACATGGATGAGTAAAGATGCAGCTGAAGGGGCATCATTACATCAGTGGGTTTATTTATATTTTTCAGCAGTGATTTTAATAATAGTCATCGATATGAGCTTCATGTTAAAGTTTAGATGCATTTATATTCAAGGCCCTCCCTGGTGTTTGATTTTATCGCTGCGTTTCTGTCTTTTAAAACTAAAACATATTAAACATACTTAAGTGATTTTAATATATTCCAACTGCTGTCTGTTTTTACCAAAACTGGAAAAATTTTAAGTTACTGTGCTCCAGAAACATGGAACAAATTGCAGAAAGATGATCAATTGGCTTTATGGCATTATATAGTTTTAATCTCATCATGGCCAACCTGTAGGCGTTCTTGTTTTACTTTTTTTTTTTTATGTTATATTTATTTTCTGCAAGATTTCATTGTTTTACTGAACTGCTTTCATCATTTTTTTAATCATAATTGTAATCATTTTTATTTTATTGTGATTATGAGTTATTTACATAGCTATTATGAAAATGAGTCAAATTAGACTAAGTGAAGGTCAGATGTATAAATGTGTCCGGTGCATCTTATTCAATATTAACATACAACAAGCAAGTGCAGAGAAAAAGGCAGGTAGAAAAACCACAAAAAAGTGAGAAATGAAATATAAGAGTAACTTATTACCTAAAAATCAGCTCAAAAAGTCTTAGATTTTTTTTTGAAACATATGGATTTTGAGTAGAATTAAAGTTATGAATCATGACACTTTGACAAATGGGATCTTATAAGGAAGGAGTAACGTCCTATTGGTTTGTGTTCAGCACGTCTGTTATTACACACGTTCACCTAAAATATCCTATAATGTGTTCAAAATGAAGCTTTCATTCATTTCTTCCACAGTATCACAGGGTTCACCTCTGTACTGCTCTGCAACCTAATGCAAGTGATTTATGAAAAAAATTTTACTTTTACTTTCAATAATTTTATCATCTCTTAAATAAAACTTTACCAGAAAAGTATTCATTTAAATATGTTTACATTATAAGTATCTTCACACTGAACATACTTGTATTGTATATGATTTATCGTCTGAATTATGCTGTTTTTCAGGATTTATTTGCTTGTTTTTCTAAAAAGTGCTGCTTCTTTTTTCTTTTTTATCATATTTGAGCATTGAACTTATGGGAAAGCTGTTTTTATGTAATTAAAAAAAAGTTTTTAGTCCAACTGCTCATCTTTTTTTGTACATTAACAGTTTTTGTGTCCGTACTGCAACAATGTTTTAAGTTGTGCCAGAAACCTCAACTTCACACATACGAAGTTTTGTCCATGTGACTTATGGTGTTTTTGTTTCTGTTTATTTGAATGTGACATAGCAGACATATTTACAGTGCTGTGACTGAACTTAAACCTTTTAAATCTAATCTATCAGCATTTAGAATCGGTAGACTGATATTTAATTATCCACACTGGAGGTGCATTCAACTGTTCTAATTTATAATCAGCATTAAAGGTAGAAATGCCACTAGATTTATCCATTTTACTACAGTATTTCCATCTTTTAATGCTTTTACTCCATTAGAACTTTCACGTTGAACATGCTTTTGCATATAATTAATCACAAAGTTTTACTTCAGGAAATATACTGGGCTTCAGGAAATATTATGTATATCATTAATGGTTATAAGTTTAACATGTAGACACAGACAAACCCTTTTAACCATTAAAATGTTAGTGTCCCAGAGTAAAGGACTTTGTTTAACATGGTATTCCCATATGAATGTTATTATTAGTTATACGAAGGTTTAGATGAGTTTTTTTCAAAGAGAAATATTAAATATTGCTCATTATATGAAGTTTTTGAGCATATCAGTATATTTTCATGTCAGTGTAGCAGTTTTCAGCATTTTCCTCATATTCAGTGATCACTAAGTCTGGCAATAATTGAAAAATAAATAAAGAAATAAAATCAAAACAAACAAACAAAAAACAATCATAAAAATTAAATTCCTATAAAGAGTGCAGAAGGGTTGCTTGTGTGGAAATGGTTTGGTTAGCATCCCACATTTGTCATAAAACCTGCAATTTAAAATCATGAGATTCTTGCTTTGTCTTACAGTTGATTCATATACAGGAACTGTTTTCACTGAAGCAGAGTTTAAAGTTGGAAGCAGCTCAGCTTCATACCATACAACAGGGTGTATGTGGTGTGTGTCCTGCTGATTATTCTTTAAAATACAGTTTAGCTAAACAGTGAATTATTTACTTCTTACATAGATATTATACCGTACTTTTGCTTACACAGCCCTGTTAAAAAGTTTGGATTTGCTGCTTTACTTTGTTTTATTAATAATAATAATAATAATAATAATAATAATAAATTTCAATTGAGCAAAAAATAAATAAATAAATAAATAAAATTCTGAAGGCACATAGAATGAAGTATCACCTACATTTACACTGATTGTGAATTATTTAATGTGTTTCGATCCTCTACACAGTAGTTGCTGCATCTCAACAATTTGGTCAATGGATGCAGTGACCCTGTTGTCATGGAGACTTTTAGCTGTCATCATATTGACCTGAGCAAATCAGATGAGAAATTATTTTTCATTTAATAAAATCAGTAGAGACTTTATTAAACATTTTGTCCCAAAGTCAACATGGAAACTAATAAAAATGTTTACTTAGTCAAGTTTACTCACCATTTTCATTGTAAAAAATTTTTTGGCACCATTGTCATAAGTAAAGATCCTGTGAAATGACTAATTCCTTTAACTATATCCTTTTAAACATAACTGTAATATTTTAGTTATTACCGTAGTGTGCACAAAACTGCATATGTTATTTACAGATGCAAAACAAAAGTGTTTTTATGCTTCATGATGGTTTAGTCCTCTGCGTACACTGTAAAAACTGAGACTGGAGTGAATCTTTCATGAAAGAAGGCTGCCAAATCATTTTGCATATAAATGACATATCATTATTTCAAAAACGTAATAACATTAAGATTAAGATAGGAGGTTAAGGTTCATTCACTTTAGTATCCCAGTAATCACATTCGATCTTTACATTTCTGCCGTCTTAATACACAGAGAGTACCTACCATTAGCATTAGCATTAGCATTAGCACATTAGAAGCAGTGAACTGCCACTGAAGACACTGGGAACTCCAGATCTTCAGTGCCGTGGTCAGGGGTACTGACCTAACCTCTGTACACCTGTTCTTCACACGTTTTGTTTTTGACATATTAAACAGGGAAAATACAGTAAAATTGCATTGTTGTGTATGAAATTTCTCATCAAATTCAATGTATTTATTAATAAAATTTTAATTTATCTGCTAGAGTAGCTATCAGAGAGGATAAATGAAGTCTGAATTCATTAAACTTTATAATGTACTCTATGTTAAAGTAGAATCTGGCAGGCTTCATAGTGGTGTAAAGATTTATATAGTAACAGCTTTGACATCCGCTTCTCCAGGAAAACAGAATCTAATTAGCCACATGTTGACTTTAATTCAATTAATGGCTGTAGTTTCTCTCCCATTTCTGTAAATAACCTACATACAGAGTTTTCAGTCAGTCCGGTAAGGCAAGGCAAGGCAGCTGTATTTATATAGCACATTTCATGTACAAGACAATTCAAAGTGCTTTACATAAAACATTAAAAGCATTACAGCAGAAGGTATGAGAAAAGCAAACAAACAAACAAACAAACAAACAAACAAAAATCAGATAAATAGGTAAAACAGATAAACAGATAAAAGAGACAAGCAGATAAAACAGATAAAAAATAGGAAAAAATAAAAAGGAAAATAGACCCAGGGTTTTTCAACCCAACAAAGTAATTGAAATACACATAAAATACAGCCTTTCATGTCTAATCTCTTTGGTTCGTCGTGATGTGAAGCCACAGACATCAGTGAGTTAAAGATCAGCTGAGTGCATTCCCCCATGAGCCCCCTGCCGTTGGCTCGCTGTCTAATCAGCTTACAGCATTTAGTGTGCAGAGACATTATCCCTGCTGTGTGTTTATTGGAAGTTAAATGGACTCAGAGTCCTGGAGGTTAAGTTCAGATCGGACGACCTCAGACAACGGCAAAAGTCACTCTAAAAATGTCACTTTATCAGCGGATTACCAAGAAGAGATCAGAGTCTAATTGGTATCATTTTGTATTAAGCTACACAAATTAAGCATTACCCAGTAGCTTATAAATATACTGGTAGCATGTTGGCTTATACTATATGAGGATTATTCTATAACAACCAGGCCCTTAACTAACAGCTTCCAATCATTAACCTCCCACTACTTATTGACAATAATATTCTAATAATTAATTCACTTGTAGTTTTTGCTAATAACTAATTCCTTTTATTTTGGTACTTATCACCTACTACTGAATGAGTTATGAGTAATGAGAATGGAGCCAATATTCTGAGTTAATTCTGTGTTTTGTGTTGTTTGTTACAAAAATGGATGTTATTTATTGACATGCATTAAGGAAGAATGTAATTTATTCTGGTATAATCATCTTACAAGGCCTAAATTGAAAAAAAAACAAACAAACAAAAAACAAAACACATTACAGGTTATAATTCATGTAAAACAACATTCTTTCTTACTATCAATGAGCAGAAATTATGAGGTTATTGACTGGGAGCCAACAGTTCAGAGTCTTTTGCCTAGTACTGTAGTTGTAGAATGTGGTCATACAGAATAAGTGCTTTATGATGATTAATAATGAGCCAATATGCTAAAGGCAACTAAGATACCTAAAATACCTGTAGCAATTTAGAATGCAATGACTTGAATAGATAAGACCTGATCAAAAAACTAATAAAAAGTAATATATTACTTTTTTTGAATATAGACAGACAGACAGACAGTTCAGGTTTTGTCATTACTTAAAAAATGCAATATTGTAAACTTGTTAAAATGTAGTGAGTAATGGAACTATTTAAATTACATAAAATATAATGTAACTCATTAAAAGGTAAGAATACGAAAAAACATGATACTGCAGGAAAGTCTTAAGTCACTTTTAGTTTTGTTTTTGTAGGGGTATAGTGAGCAAATATCAATTTGTGAGCCTCTTTATTATTTATGACTGAACGAGAAATTTCACACACACACACACACACACACACACACACACACACACACACACACACACACACACACACACACACACACACGAGTCAGAACCAATTCCCAGCCCAAAATATAAGAAATATTTGAACTGTTTAATGAAAACTCTCTTATGTTTATGCCAGTTGGATCATTAAAGAGTGGAAGTGCATATATGTGGTAATGATAACGTGTATTTAGGCTAAAACAATTAACCTCATGCTGACCTAAGGCTTGTGCGCTGTAATATACATG
Organism: Sphaeramia orbicularis; assembly: GCF_902148855.1. NCBI lineage: Eukaryota > Metazoa > Chordata > Actinopteri > Kurtiformes > Apogonidae > Sphaeramia > Sphaeramia orbicularis. Next base: position 15,166,210 of record NC_043970.1, read on the forward strand.
TGATACAAAACTAATAAAACATGGTCTACGTCAGGCTTCATTAAAAAAAAAAAAAATCAATTAACCCATAAAGACTCAAACATCCACTGCTGATCAAAACCATCTACTGCTCCAAAATGTTAAATGAGTGTTGATCCACTAATTTTATCAAAACATGTAAATAATTAGTGTAAAATTCAGTTATTCATCTTCTCATGGTCATCAGATATGACCCATTTGGACGTTCAGAGGCTTCGTAGTGAACGTGGAAACACCGTCATCTTCTACAACACTTAAGACACTTAATTTATGTTCAGTTAGTGATATATTTGCTGAAAAAGTCACTTTTTCTTAATTTTTCTCTGTTTCTGATATAATAACCCTCAACTTTACTCTGAGCTTTTATGAACATCTACATAATCAGTGAATTAAATATAATAAAATACCAGCGTTTCACTGAAAAAACACAAAACACATTTATAATAAATGACGATAAATCACATAAGAAAGGTTAAATGTAGAGAAAAATTCATTTGGGAAGTGCAACAAAAGTAGCACTGGGTCTTTATGGGTTAAATCAAAATTTAAAAAATGGAGATATGATTTAAATTACAGGTAAAACTTGCAACTGATACTTCCTTCCCATTTGTTCCTGTATCATGTTGTCCGTGGACCCCAAATTATATCATAGTTGTGACTAAATAGAGAAAGATTAGTTGAAACAGATGTGAAGTCACTGCAAAGAGTAGATGTGCATGTGTTGTGTCTATTGTTATTATACTGATTATAGCGATGATGGTTTTTTCTTGGCATTTTTCTTAGTGAAACACACACTGAAACACACACTATGACATTTATCTTTGGGGCAGCATTAGAACAGAGGTTTCCAAGTCACAGGTGGTTCTTCAAATCCCCAAAGTCTGTCAGACAGATGTAAAAGTATGTTTTTCTGCATCTGAACAAAAATGGCTCTGGGAAACGTGGTGCAGTGGTGGGAAATGGTCTCAGTTTGACGTCTTATGACCCATTAACTGTTTCAACCATGTTCCTAATTTAAACCATGACGAAGGAATGTGACACCAAAGAGTGGTATATTTGATCATTCACAGTACATTTAATAGACCCCCCTCAAAGTTCTTTGAAAAAGTAAGTGCAATTTTTAACAATATTATGCCTCAACTTATCATTTACACATGCGCATTACAGATTGGAATCTACAAAAGCACAAAACATTTAGTAACAGGCAGAATATTGTTAAAACTGCACTTAATTTTCTTTAAACATTTCAGGTTGCTCAGGTTATTTACATTTTATTGTTGAAGGACAGTATGTTAATGGAAATATTTTCAGAATTTAATGTAGTTTTTTGGGGGTTTTTTTGCAATAAAACAAAGGGAAAATTTTGGAGTTGTCATTTATAGGCATAATGTAATATCATTTCTTTTTACATTAAACCAAAAAGAAAACATGAATTATTTATAGGTTATTATACTATTATTATATCCCTGAAATGGAGTTTTGGGGTATAATGGATATCCTTCATGTGAACATGATAACTAGGACAGATTTGGTTGGATTTCTTCTCCCTTGATAACCAACAAAGGGGACCCCTAGTGGAAGAACACCATCGAGTTCAGCTTCTCTATGGGTATTATAAGTCATCCAAATGGGGGTGCTTTAGTTGAAAATCAGTTTTTTGGACATAAATAGAATAGAATAGAATAGAATAGATCGTTATTGTCAATGTCACAGGAACAATGAAAATCAGTTTAGCAGCTCAATTCAATTTAGCAACAAAACACTTAGTGCAAAAGGGGACTGTATAAGAAAAATAAAATAAAATACACATATCCCAGTATTAAGAAAAGTGAACTGTGCAATGGCTTCAGAATAAAATATTAATACACAAGTGCTACTAAGTAATGCTAGAGCTCCTGAAATGAACAAAATATACAGAAAGAATATACAAAAGCTAACTCTATACTACAGATGAGAGATATGTGGAAGAAATGGGATACATATATATAAATCAAACAATAATAGTCTGGTTGAGATCAAATTTGGTTCATATTGATCCACTTACAGATGTCCATTTTCTGGCTACCAGCTAGAGTTCATGTGGTGTCATTTTCCTTCAGTAGGTGGAGTTTTATGGAGAAAAATTGGTTCTCTGACCATTATTCTGCCACTATCAGGTTGATGTAGCTCAAAGTGAGTTCATATCCATTACCTAACAATTATTTTTCTACATGCCACTACCTTGAGTTTACATGATGGCGGTGGTGTGTTTTCTCCAAATGGTTGGGCTATGTTGGATAATGTTCTGAAAATACCAAATGAACAGTTATGGGTATTTCTATATAATGTCATACTTCATATTAAATCTATCCACAATCTGCTTTCTGAATAACAATTATGTTGACATCTTTTGTAAGTTGTATTGTTTATTTGCTTTATTATATAGCAGAGGATTGGGGGGATTTAGGGGATTTTGGGGGTATACCCTTGCTGTTGGCCCCCGACAGCATAAGCCTTGTTTTATCTGAGATCACATGTGGTCTGAATGTGGCCCCTGAACTAAAACCAGTTCGACACCCTTGACTGTTAATACCTTCAATGTAATTTTTGCAAATTCATCCTGCCGACCTGATTGGAACCTTTGGCGGGCTGGTTTTGGCCCTTGGGTCACATGCTTGACATCACAGTTTTAGAATGTCTAAAAAAGTACTTTTGGTCTATACTTCACCTGTTACCACAGAGAGTAGCGTTATTATCAACTTTCCAAAGCAAATCCTGTCTGAATAGTCTGTGTTTACTCTATCTGTTAGAGATGACACCTACTCCACTAAACATTTAAACTAATCTGGGATTATGTGAGTGAAACTGTAGATTCTGCACCTGGTTTTCCTTAGGTTTCCAGAAGGATTAGGTGCTGTTTGGATTGGAAAAGCTAAAGCAGACAATAAATGAAACATCTATCTTAAAAGCAATGCTTTACACTTGCCCTTTTGAGACATTTAATTAATTGTGATGCTCTCCACATTTCTATTTATATTAATTTGACTTAACTGCTACTCAAGAAGGTTTAGATGCAGACACTGTAAGTCTTGTGTTTTCACCCTTTCCTAAATTCCAGAAGTGCAGCTATAGTATCCCTTCAAAGACACAAACAGCCGCTGGAGACCAAAAGCATCTACTGATATAAAATGTTTGATAACTTCTAAACCACTAATCTTATCAATGCATTCAAATAATTCAGGTAAAATGGGGTTTCTCAGGTTTTTATTGGTATCAGATATGACCCATTTGAATGTTCAGAGGCTCTGTGTTCAATTAAAGATACATTTTGTTGCAAAAGTCAGTTTTGCTTCAGTTGTCTCTGTTCTGATATAATAAACTTTAAATTTACTCTGAGATATTTAGGAACAGCTATATGGTTAGTTAATTAAATGTGGGAAAATACTTGATTTTCACAAAAAAAAAAAAAATATGGAGGAAAAACTAATAAACAGTATTAAATTACATAGGAAAGGTTAGATATTGACAGAAATTTACATGGATGTCACAACAAAAATGGTTCCAGGTCTGTACATGTTAAAACACTATAAATTACTCCCAGCTACATGAAAGATTAAGTATATCAGGCAAATAAAGAGTGGGTCCTCCTGATACAAAAAAAGTGATGAATATTTCTCAGAAAACATCTTTCCTTGTGGTGGTTTCAACATCCTCTCTGTCTGCAGGATGGTTATATCGACTTTGTAGAGTACATCGCAGCCGTCAGCCTGATGTTGAAAGGAGAAATCAACCAGAAACTAAAGTGGTACTTCAAACTGTTCGACCAGGACGGCAACGGAAAGATCGACAAGGAGGAACTGGAGACCATCTTCTCGGTAATCACTGCTCATCACCTGACAAATACAAAATTCAGTGTTGGAATGTACTACGGGCTTTAAGTGTAGTATGAGATAGGAGGTACTTAACTTAGTAGTAGTATTTCCATTTTCTGCAGCTTTATATTTCTACTCCAATATACTTCAAGGGCAAGTATTGCATGTTTTACTCTATAATATTTCCATGAGAATTTTAGTTTGTAGTTGTTTCTCAGAGGACAATGTTTCAGTACAGCTCACATTCAGACACAACAGCAGTTTGGATCCTGGTTAGCATATTCTGGTTCAGGTTAGAGATATTAGATGCAAGAAGGCAGGACCAGACACTTCACCACAAGAGGTTAAAGATGTCATCCCAAAGATTTTCATTTAAATAGATGTATGTTAAATCATTCTATCATCAAATGATTTCATACTATGGTGATGGAACTTATGACCGACTGATATTATAATAGAGGTGAAAGGTTGAAGGTTTACTCACTTTATTATCCCTGCAGGGAAATTTAATATCTATATCTTATACATCCTAATACATACATCACATAACATTAGCATTCATGATTAGCATTAACAGCCCTGCAATGAACTGGTGGGACCCCCACAACCAAGATGAGGAATAAGTGGTTTAGAAAATATATGCATGTGTGTATGTATGTATATATGTATGTATGTAAGTATGTATGTATGCATGCATGAACGCATGTATGTATGTATGCATGTATGCATGTACGTATGTATGTATGCGTGTATGTATGTATGTATGTATGTATGCATGTACGCATGTACGTATGTATGCATGTATGTATGTATGTATGCATGTACGCATGTACGTATGTATGTATGTATGCATGCACGCATGTATGTATGTATGTATGTATGTATGTACGTATGTATGTATGCATGTACGCATGTATGTATGTATGTATGCATGTATGTACGCATGTATGTATGTATGTATGTATTTTTTTGTATGTATGTATGGATAGATGGATGTGTGTATACATGGATGTATGGATGGGTGGGTGTATGAATGGGTGTATGAGTGTATGTACTGTGTGGATGCATGTATGTATGTATGTATTTATGGATGGATGCATGTATGCATGTTTGGATGTATGTATGTACGTATGTATGTTTGGATGGATGGATGGAATGGATGGATGTGTGTATGCATGTATGGATGCATGTATGGATGAATGGATGCATGTATGGATGAATGCATGGATGGATGGATGGATGGATGGATGGATGGATGCAGTGAGCTGCCATTGAAGGACCAGGGACCAGCTCTTCACCAGTACTATGGTTTGTTTCATAGTGTATGAAAGTCCTTGTATTTACAGTTTTATGATCTGTGTGTCTGGGGGACATTCCCATTAATCATCACCATAGTGACCGTAGTGACCTGTCACTGCATGTGTGTCAACATAAGGCAGCTGTCACAGAGGAGAGGCAGTCAATGTGTCCCAGTGTCTCACACCCATAGACAGCTGCTAAAGTATATTTAGTTCAGAGGGAACAATTAGAACAGTTTTACCTCTGCCATGGTAGTTATACATAGCAGCCCACTATAGTCTAATTCCACAGGCTACAGATGCATAAAAAACACAATGGAAACAAAAATAGTGACAAAATTTGCATCTGTTTCCACGGCCTTTAGTTTACTGTGACGCCCTGATTCAGGACAGTGACAGGTGAGGACTTTGAGGGAGTTTGGGGGGGTTACATGTCAAACTGGGATGAATTTGGGAGATGCAGAAATGACACTGAAGACATGTATCTTCAATCATGGGTATCAAAATCATTTTAGTTCAAGTTCCAAATACAACCTAATATGATCTACAGTGGGTTGGACCAGTAAAATACTATCATCATAACCTATAAATAATGACAACTGCAAAATTGTCTCTTAGTAAGTACACTTTTAATTATATTCTGCCTCTTTCTAAATGTTTTGTGCCTTTGTAGATCCACTGTGATCTATAAGTTGTAATGTACATGTATAAATGATAATATTGTTAAAATTGCACTTATTTTTCATGTTGTGCATGCTTGTTCATGTTATTCGTGTCTTTCTTAAGAATAGTTTGCACATATAAACATTTTCATAATGTAATTTTACTTTGTTCACTCTAAAACAGAAAAAGTTTGGAGTTAACATTATTTATAGGTTATTATTCTACTGGCCCAGACCACTTGAGATCATATTGGGCTGTATGTGGCCCCTGAACTAAAATGAGTTTGACACCCCTGTTTTACATGAAACTGTATTAATTTCCAAGTCCTCCAAATATTTGATCCCATAACTCTGTCTCATCTGATTGAACTGGCAAAATTATGAATCAGACACAGCCCCAACAGACTAAATACAAGAAACAGAAACAGAGGAAAACATGTCTTACTCCTGTGTTCCCTTCATTGGACTTAATCTCCTATATTAATACAGCTAATATCAAAGTGTACTTACAGAGGATGGTGTTATTCTCTTTCTCTATCCTCCTAAGACCCAGGAAATGTCAGCAAAGTACAAACTTTTTTTGTTTTTTATTAAATAAGTGCCTATATTGGAAACATCATGATGCAACAGCTTTTCAGGTGCAGTTTTTAAAAATTTTATGGAATGTCCTTTGTGGTGGACAGTTTTCTTTTCTTTAGTTTTTGTATAAAGTTGTGAACTCTTGTCCACAAATGTGGACAGAAAACCCACAGCTGGGTCTTAGGAGGTTAAATGCTCTTATTGCCTATTCACACCAACAGAAAGTAAGCCTGAGTGTAACATTAACGCCGCCCTATATTAAAGAAGTACTGGAGGTGAGGGGGGGGGACGACTGTTAGCTGTATGTATTCTATCTAACTGAGTAGGAAACACTGCTTCATACATGAAAAACATCAAGGACTTGGACTAATTAAGCACTTCTTATGTGGACAACACAGATACAGATTAGCTTTATTTATCCCCTGGGGGAAAACCACACCACCACAGGGAAAACTCGCTGTAATCACTAAGGGGGCGGGGCTACAGGCTCCACCTGTCAGCTGACTGATGATGCTGGATGACACCAAATTGTTCTGATGGCAAAATCATGTTTTTCTTTTTTTATTTATTATAATTCCTCTTTCATTATGAAGGTCCATCCCAACAATCTGGTTTCATTTTAGTTTGTTTGCCTTTACAGGAATAAGGAATGTACTCTAAAAGAAAAAGAAGGGGTGAAATGTATTCCAGGCAGTATATTCAATATATTTGGATACAGACACAGATAAACTATATTTGCCCCCGGGGAGAAGTTAATTTTTCATTCATGGCATTAACATATTTCTTGCAATAAACACAGCTGACCAAATATTTATATTCCGGATATTCATGCCATGAATAAATCAAAGCATTATAATTGATGAAATACGCGTCAAGTAACTGAAATAAACACTGAACATGAAATGTGTTAAAACTCACATTATGTAGAATGACTTCTGTTTACCTCCGCCAAGGAGGTTATGTTTTTGCCAGGGTTTGTTTGTTTGTTTGTTTGTCTGTTTGTTTGTCTGTCCGTTAGTGTGCAACATAACTCAAAAAGTTATGGACAGATTTGGATGAAATTTTCAGGGTTTGTTGGAAATGGGATAAGGAAGAAATGATTAAATTTTGGTGGTGATCGGGGGTGGGGGGGCCCACGGGGGGGCCCACTGATCAGCCTTGGCGGAGGTTTGCGCTCTCCGAGTGCTTCTAGTTACATTATTTGTAAGATGTTTCCAATGAGGTTCAGATTTAAAGAAAATTATAATTGTAACTATGTTTTTTTTGGTCAGTTGTATTTCTGAGAGGAGATTTTTAGAATATTTGTCATGTGCAGCTATTTCTCCATACTGTAATGACATAACATAAACACACGTAGTTAAATGTGACATGAATAAAACTGTAAGATTAGTCAAGCCTGTATATGTTCAGGGCTTTGAATGTGAAAGGAAATAATGGAAGGGATGGGCCTGCCACATGCTGTAACTGAGGCAGAAGCAGCAGAAAATACATGCTGTGCATTTAATACTGGGTTGTTGTCTGGACCAAAAATCACATCTGAGCATTGTCGGCCATTAGTTTCCAAACATGAAGAGTCTGGAAGGCTCAGCGTTTCCCGCCCATTTTCATTTCACAATTCCATACTTAAATATGATAATAAATATGGTACATTTTGTCAGAAAATACTGGTCATCTGAGAACACATAGCTAGGTGGTTATGACATCAATAATGGTTTTAAAGTTAACAGAAAACTGCTGATTTTGCATATTTAAGGCTGAGGCCATCCTAAAAGACTGCTCTGATTAGTTACCTCCACCCATGTAGGTGGGTGTTCAGTGCAAAAAATATTCACAATTTTACCTCTTAGAGAATAGAACTGGAGCAATAATGTGGAATTAGTGTGTTGATTTGTTGAACACGTAGCCCCCTACTGTATATTTTACATAAATAAAAGTCTAAAAGCCACAGAAGCTGCAGTAAATGTTGCATTTGGTGTAAAAGGGTGTTCTGACTCATGGACTAAGCAGTGACACAGAACTTTGTTGGATTAGGTCTGAAATTAGACATGGGTTAATCTGCTGAATGAGCTCATTCCGTCAGCACACAGGAAGCTGAAGTGGGTTAGTCAGGACACCAGACTAGTGTGAAGGAGGTCAGGGCCGTAGATATGGAGTGGTCATGGATGTATGTCAGGGCATTTGCAGAATTAAGGCGGGGAGGTTCCACTAATGTTGTCTACTGAAACTGTAACTCACATCTGAACCAGTTTAACAAAATGTATATAACAAACATGACAAATAAAACAGGACTTTGTTGCAAGATTTAAGGTTAGTAGGAGCAGTTTCAGTTTTGTCAATGCCAAAACTTTGCTTAAAGATCACACTGGTCTACAATTTTTTAGAAATGATTTGCTTCAGAGATTAAATGTGCTAAATGTTACGTATTTTAATAAGATTAATTGGAAAATAAATGACAAAAGTGCCGGTTTGCTGATGTTTTCAAGGTATATGATTAAGTGTTATTACACATATATATTGGTTCATGTACATTTATATAATAGTTTTAGAAATCTTCCACTAAATAGAACCTGTAAAGTGAATGTATTCTAATGTGCAGACAGTGTTTTGAAGTAGATCTTGTAGCTCTGAGACAAATATTCCTTTTGAGTCAAACCCATTCTCTCGTTAATTCTTGAATTTCATATTTTGACCCAAGGCTGTATCTTGGAAAGTTCAGCCAACCAGCATTTTTTACTTGATTTTTCTTTATCAGTGACTCTCATGAGGTAAAATTTCACTACTTTTATTCTGGAAGCATTTTCCTTGTAGACCAGTGTCATTAAAAAACACTTTGGTGGACATTCTGGTTCCAGTCGATGAGTAAATATGATTGTGTACATTTTTCTATTAGTATTATAATACTATTAAAATTGGTTAACATCGCTTTAAACACTAACACATATAATACTACAAAACTATAATACAAATTAAAGCACTGTGTACAAGTGTAAGACAGTGTATAACTAGCATCATAAATATGGTTTACTACATGTTGTCTGACTAGTTTGTTGAATCTCATGAGCAAAGGATATGTTCTGATAATTTTGTATAAGTAAATTACAAAAAGGAACCCTCTGAGGAGGAGAGCGGACTTATCCAAATCATAGTTAAAGCATATAAAGACAGTAATCTTAAGATTATCAAATCCCGATATAAAAATTTCTATAAATGACAATAAAATTACGACACAAAAAAATCAAGGACAAATGGGAGAAAGAATTTAGAATTAGTATTTGTGATGAAGACTGGTTAAACATGTGGAGGATTCACCAAACAACCACCTGCTCTCAATCGCCTGGAAGAATCTTGTAAGGTTTTTTATTACTCCAAAATTAAAAAGGAAACAGCTTCAAATGCGTAAAGTCGATGTAGACCATTCACATATATTTTGTAAATGTCCATATATTACTGTGGTTTGGAAGATGACTGGGGACGTACTGTACCATGTGTTGGATTATTCAATTCCACTGATTCCTGATGTTCTAAGTTTTTGTAACTTTCCGGACACTACCATTCTTAAAAAGGATGAATATTTGGTTAAAATACTCTTAACAGCTGAATAAAAAAACACTGTAACAAGGAACTGGGGAAAGGCAATCATCCCATCAAAAAACCAGTGGATATCCATAAATGAAGAAATATTTCTAATGGACAAATTAACACACAGACTGACACTGCAAGAACCACAACTGGATAAAAAGTGGAATAAATGGACAATATTTACACAAAATCAATAGACTGACTGTTGCTACCTGGGCACATTGTTTTCTTTTGTACTCATTTGTTCTCCTGTTTGTTTGTGCTTTTTTTTTTTTGTTGCTTTTTATATTTTTATAATTGTTGTCCATAAAACTCAATAAAGATTTAAGTTACAAAAAAAAATTTACAAAAAGAAGGACGTTATTGATAAGTAAGGTTGCGACTAGTCATATAGTGCTCTGTTTGTTATTTGCTACTGTCTGATTATTTTCAAGGAAATCTGAAGTGCTATTTCACTTTCATAAACATACTGAACAGTATAATTAAACTTGCATCTGTACCTCCATTGCTGATGATTCCTCACATTACCGCTTACTTTTCAATTTAATTTTGTTTTTCTTCTTCTGTGTTTGGATATTTAATTTATTGCTGAAATACATCGTGATAGTTTCTTATTTTTTGTTGAAAAGTGACTCAAAATGACTTGATGTAAAATTACAGAAACTACTTTTGGGAAAACTTTATCAGATGTTAAATATTTAGTTTATTGCCATTGGCTGACATAAAAGGGGTGGGATTTATGACCTGCATTGTAACCAGCAAACAGGGGCTGAACAGCATATTGTCATAAATGCTTTTTTCCTTCCAGGCCATTCAGGACATCACAAGGAACCGAGAGATCGACCCTGAGGAGATCGTATCACTTATATTTGAGAGGATCGATGTGAAAGGAGAAGGTACACAACAACTACACACAAACAGACACACAATAACTCACAGAAAATCTCCCATATGTTGCTTTAAAATATGATGACGAACTTTTAAAATATATTCAGATATAATAAGACCATGGACTGTTGTTAATTCAGTTAAGAATGGTGCCTGGTTAATTTTGATTTGGAATATATTTTATATCCTGTGTCCTGCCATGTTTCCATAAAATATCAGGAAAATTTGACATAAACATTTGTAAAGTCACAAAAAGTACTGAATAAGTATTCTGTTTGAAATTAATACTGTAAATATACAAGTATTTTGACTAAAAGGCGTAGAAAATGTAAGATGGTTCTTTCTGCTCCTTTTCATTCATAATGTGGGCATTTTGATTCTAAACTAAACTACACTACACTACGCTAAACTAAACTAAACTAAACTAAGAGTGCTTGTATTCTAATTTTCAGTGGCTTCTTCTTCTATTTGGAGCATATCCTAGTTTGATCTCTGCTCTTTATAAAGTCATTTAAAAATCTAAGTGGAAAAAGTCTGAGATGACCACCTATTGACCTTTGACCCCACAGGGGAGCTGACCCTGGAGGAATTTATCGAAGGAGCAAAGGACCATGAGGACATCATGGACCTGCTGAAAAAACTGATGGACCTGACGCCAGTTTTAGTCATCATTGTGGAGGGTCGGATGGGATGAAGGCCGAGTCGGAGCACCGGGGACGACAAAGACTGAGTGAAACAGAAATCATCCCCCCCGCCCACGCCCCCAAAAAGGGACACGATGGCCACTGATCGGCAGAAGTGTGGCTGAAGATGCTGAACTTTGTGACCGGCTGCGATTGGCCGTCTGTCTCCAGATATCGGGTTAAAAAATGAACTAATTATTTGATTATAGCTGAGATATGAAACCTGATATTGTGGATTCAAACAACCAAAAATGTTCAAACCTCCACTAATTCAAAACCAGTCACTTTTTACTGTGTACAATGAATTCATCACTGCTGTTAGTCTTCACACAGGATTTGTTGACAATAATGAAAACACAAACAACATACATCTAAAGTTTGGTTCTGAACCTCACTTATTTAAAAGAATCTGACTGGAAAGTAACTGTTTCTCAGGGAAAATTTTTAAGCTGCTTTGTAATTTCCCTCCATTACATTTTAGAGTCAGATGCTTGACTCCATTCACAGATCAGCAGAAACACAGAGAATACACATCAATATTTTTGATTATGGACCTTCTGTCATTTTTCATCCAAAAATGTACATGTTCCAAGAACAGCTTCAAGAAGTATCAAAACTAAGCTAAACCACAATGAGCAGCTGCCTCACATTTTTCTTCATTATTCACACGTTAATGATTTCAGTCAAAACTAAGACTGCAAAAAAATTTATTTATACATAATTACTATAAATAAATTAATTGCTTTATCTATGAAATTCTAAAAAAAACAAACAAATAATGCTCCCTCAGGTAAAAGCGACATGTTAAACATATTTTAATTCAAGCAATAAAAGTCAGCTTTAGTTCAGTTTACCATCTGACTTAACTCAGAAAAACATCAAACTGACACGTGGAGGAGTTGAAACCTGCAATATTTTTGCTTGAAAAATGGCCACAGCAGTTCATTACAAAAAAAAAAAAGTCAGTGGTTCATTCTGTAATTTTTTAAATATAAAATTCTAAACGACTCCAACTCAAATACTTTGGGCAGTTTTTTGTAAATGACACCTACAGGACATGATGCAAAATTTGTGAACTAAGATCTGATTTACAGTATTTCTGGGAATATTTAGGCTGATTTCTTCTAACTTGTAATGTGATAATATGATCTGAAAGATTCACGCTGAATGAGACATTTTGTGCGATTTCAGTCCTATGAATTTTGCACATGACATTTCTTTGACTTACAAAGAAGACCCAAAGTTCCCAGCTCTAGATGAAGAGTGGCTGTGGGTGTGAGCAGGGCATGCTGGGAGTTTGTCCTCTGTGCTCTGATCCTCTTAATGCTGTAAAAGGTTCAGCGGCTGAACTGAAATGGATGAGATTTACAGACAGTTCAGGTAGAGGATGAGCTCAGCAGCCAATTGCAGGCCACACGCAAAAGAAAACTCCAGATTTAGTTTTACTGAAGGAGATGGAAACATATGAAAGAGTCTGGGAAACATAGTTAAAGTCAGTACAGGCCCACTTTTCATTTCTAATTAGTTCAGCACTACAGAGAAAAAGAACCAAAGACAAAATTATCCTCCGTCTGAGCCTGGAGCTCGTCTGGCAGCAGGCCATTCAGTGTGTTACAGCAGAAGAGCATCCAGGCCAAACCAGGCCAACACAGGTCAAACCAGAACAGGCGCAAACTCACTAAAGAAGTGTTAAGGCTGGAGAAGTTCACAGCTGATGGTAAACTTAAAGCTCCACCTGGAGTTAAAGAAGCAATTCTGTGAATTTTCATTTTCAATTCCATTAACTCCAGTCCTCTTCCACATGATCAGAGTCCTCTAAAGCTTCCAAATTCACATGTCTGGTAATACACCCACCTGTAAATGCACTTCTCTGCCTTACAGAGCACAGGTTAGCATGATCTTTGAATCTGGGACTACTTTCTGTGATGGAGGGATACCTTAACCATTGCAGATCACTTGATGTTACAATCTATTTGCTCATATAAAGGTCTATGTAACCCCTTTCTCACTGTTGCAGTTCAAGGTCCAGTTCAGAGCTGGTATCTGATCCTGAACCAGTTCTTTACAATTCAACATCCAAAGAATCAGCAACTAAAATTGGTTCGAGAGCAGCAACAGATTTAGAAGACCACCATTAAACAAACAAACACACCTAGTGTAATGTCGGGTCTGCTTAATCCAGAGAAGAAGAAGACAAAGAAGGAGGAGCTGGGAATGACACTGAATGTTATTGTGCTTGATGTAATGTAATAATTTACTAATAATAACTGGCCAAAATACTGATGATCTGAGCTGCTAAATGATCACAACACCACAATTTGGGCATCACACATTCACCAACATTGGATTTAGTGTAAAAAAACACTGGAATGCTCCTTTACAAACTGTTTATTTTCACATTTTCCGTCCCACTTCTGGTTAATTTGGAAACTCTTTGTTGTTTTCCTGGTGCACATTGTGTTACAGCTGTTAAACTGAGCCCGTACTGGAGAAAACCAACTGAACATTATTATTATTCTATCGTTACACTGAATGTTGTTAGTCTTGTGTGTCGGTCTCTGAATCTAATGAATGATTTAACCTTTTTACTTTTATACAATGACACGTGGGAAAAGGCAGATGAGATGCAGAGGAATGTTTGTCTCAATAGTGAATATCAATTATGATTACAGTTAGAGTTAAAGAGGCTGTGTGCACCTTAAAGCCTATAACTCATAGTCTGCAGGTGAGTATTTACTCTGAGATTTACTGTGCAATAGAAGTGTTTCACTGTAAAAGACTGTACAGTGATTTTAACCAATCATGTTTTGTGTTGCCTTATCAATAAAGTTTTTAAGCAAAAATTGTCCTATTTATACTCTGATGGATGATGGTTTTTTTTTTGCTTTTACAGATGTTTAGGGTGATCTGAGTTGTACCGGTTCTTTTCCACTCTGAAGGCTCTCCCATGTAGACTATGCATCTAAATGTATTTGGACACTCACTTGTTGATTATTTGATGTATGACTAGGAAATTAGATTAAAAAACGTATTTTCTTTTTTGCAGTTTCTGTGTGAGAGGTTCACAGATAAAAAGCATGGAACATTTGTCATCTTAAAGTTTGTACTTTGCACCTGATTTGTATCGTGCATCAGCTTTTCAATGTTCATTTTTGGGCTCTGATGTACTTTCATTGCTTCATTAAGATGTGGACACTTATTCTAATTATGTTTGTCATTGTTGATGTGGAAGGTCATTAATGTTGTAATCTCAGAATGGTGGATATGATCCAAGGGCATAAGGGTCTGCAATCTAATCACGTTTTTTTTTTTTTACTAAATTCCCATTTTGTTTTCATCAACACTGTTGCTTGTTGTTTCTCAGCTAAATGTGGCCTCTCCCTCAATATAATATGAGATGAAATTAAGATCAAATGAACATTTCTCACAGCTCCAGTTCAGAACTAATTGATGATGATTTTTGCTGACAAACAAACAAATTATTAAGTCTTTATTTATTTATTTATTTTTACATTTCTTCAGTATAAATTTGACAGTTTCAACCACTAAACTACATTCTCTTACAAGAAGAAAACCCAACCACCCCATCAGAGTCCACATACAGCCATAACTGTGATTGCAGCAACGGCAGAAACATGAATAAATCCACTTTCAGCTGAATGACCTGTTTACAGCAAACACAACCCAATGTGGCTCATAACTTCTATGTTTGGTCATTACTCCAAGGACAAGATTGATACAAAGTCAGTCGGGAATGTAAAAGTTTTCCTTCAATGAATGTGTCCGGATGTTGGGAATCTAACCTGTGGTCTCACAGCTTTTTGGGCTTTTCATCTGAACGCAGCAGACTGACGTAAAGACGCACAAAACAGTAACAGATGCCCAGAGCGCAGTACACCGAGGTAGCCAGAAGAGGGAGGAAGGGCAGCCTCTGTTGCCACGGTGACAGAGGGAAGACCATCTCACAGCCAACTGATACGGGAACCAGACCCAGTAGGTAAATAACTTCCAGACGATGAAGCAGTGAACCCTGACCACTGAGAGAAAGAGATAATCTATTTACACTGCAAAGTATTCTGGGTAACAGAGTCTTTGTTCACACTAAAGCACTCACCATGAATAAAGGACAGGATTTAAATGAAAAAAATATGAGTATTAAAGCAAAAGACGCAGTAAAAATCTTTCACAAAAATTTATGAAATACTAAACTAAAAAAATCAATATGAAAGTAAAATAAAGTTACAATAAATGGAAAAACTTTGATGGTGACTGCCTCCACATGTTAATAAACACAAAAGTGTCTAATCTGCAAAGCGCTGTTTATGTGGTGAACACAATAAATTAAATAACTACATGTTTTATTTGTTCAAGCAACAGTACCTACTACATTTCAATCAAATAAATCAATGAAGTGATGTCTCTCTTACCTATAGAGTTTCCTCAGAGCAGTGAATGAGTAAATGGTGAACATCAGCATCAGTGTGAATTTAATGGGAAGCTCTGCAAAATTCCAGAAAATCATGATACATGTATGACAGTCTTATACTTCAAAGTATATAATGCTTGATAGGCTCATTTTATTTCCAGTTCATAATTACCTCTTATGCAAAAAGTGTCTTGTGTTAGAAAAACAAAAATATAAGGGTTGCAGATGATAAAAAATGCTGACTTTGCGGTTTGTGACATTTAAAGTAATAAAAGATAAAAAAAAAAAAAAAAAAAAAAAAAAAAAAAAAAAATAATAATAATAATAATAATAATGGTTTTTAAAAAGTGTCCATCTTTCAAGCAAGCTGATAGGACATTACTTAAATACTTTTACTTATTAAACATTTTCTACTTGGAGTTTACCTGTTGGGGTGAAGATCAATGGAACAGAGAGTAATGTCCAGTTGTGGAGAGAATTAAAAATATCCCTGCATCCTCTCTGCTCTGAACTGCCAGGATACTACAGAAAGAGAAGCAGGCAAACAGCTTTAGGTCACTTCAAACATTCACACGGCTCCAGTATGATTTCATTTGAGTGTACTGTTTATGCAAGGATCTGTGAGAGCGAATATGCTCAATTCAAGATATTCTCATTATAATTACTTATTTTTATGAATCATTGACTATTTATATGATCAAATTTTCTGAAATCACATATCCAGCCTTTTTTGTACCATCATATAGTTTAATTGCAGCAACTACACTATTTTGGGCACCACATACGGCAATAATAATAATGTGACATGAACATAAAGTGCAGTAGTTGCAGTTGGCTGATAGTGGATCTCTTCAGCAAGTTTTGTTTTTTGCTATATTTTTAGATGCTGTTTATTACCTGCATTAGATGTTCCCAAGTTTTGTACACAGGTGTAGTAGAATCAATAGTGTAAAATTATGTCAAATTTATAAGTTTCTTGCAATAGGACACCAAAACCTGCAGCACTGCACAACAAGCTTCAACAAGACTACGTTTTTAATGAATAACATAATTTTTACAAAGTAGGACCCCCAAATCCACAAAACATGTGACCATGTAAACAAGCAGAAACTAACATTGGGCTAAATGAATTAACACAGGAAAATATAAGGAAATTAGTGAAAGACCTATCATTAGCTATGAATAAGCTATTAAAAAGCTGATATTTTCATTTTATGATTATGGTTTTATTACACACTACACAATAAAATAAATGAATCTAAAAATACAGCTGCCTCTTTGTGTCATCTGTAAGGATGTAAGTGGACGTAAACGCCTCATCTGTGGCTGTAGCTGTAATTTATCATAAAATCTCCGGGTATGAATGTATTGCTGACTCATAAAAACATGATTCATCTGCTGAATAGATGATGAGTGAAGCTGAAAGCAGACGGTCAGCTGACCTGAGGGGCAGGATGGCAATGAGGATGGCCTTTTCATGGACGTGCCAGCCAAACATGAACGATCCCAGAGCACAGAGCAGCAGGCAGCGCAGGAAACCCTGAGCACCACGAGGACGCCACCAGATGGACGCCACAGCTGGCTGAAGACAGGAAGGAAGACAGGAAGTGGTTAGTGTTATCCAATGGGAATCCTCCGTGTACAGACAGGAGGAGGGACTCACCAGGATGGAGAGCAGAGTGCAGACAAGTGTGACGGACGGAGAGACGGAGGGGAGGACAGAGTGCTGGAACTCCTGAACCAAACCACCTGTCATGGAGGCTCGAGGAAGCTCCGCCTCCTGCAGCAACTTCAGTCGAACCCCTGAGGAGGAGGTAACGTAAAAAAAAAAAAAAAAAAAATAGATTCATAAGGACAGAACACACATTATATTTACTATCAAACTCATCAGATTAACTATGTGATTAAAGTGAGAATATTTAAAAGGTCCAGTGTATGAGATTTACAGGGATTCAGGGGAATGTACAGGGTGGGGAAGCAAAATTTACAATGAACATTTAGTTGTTTTTTCTCAGCAGGCACTACGTCAGTTGTTTTGAAACCAAACATATATTGATGTCATAATCATACCTAACACTATTATCCATACCTTTTCAGAAACTTTTGCCCATATGAGTAATCAGGAAAGCAAACGTCAAAGAGTGTGTGATTTCGTGAATGCACTCGTCACATCAAAGGAGATTTCAAAAATAGTTGGAGTGTCCATAAAGACTGTTTATAATGTAAAGAAGAGAATGACTATGAGCAAAACTATTACGAGAAAGTCTGGAAGATACTATTAAAGAAGAATGGGAGAAGTTGTCACCCCAATATTTGAGGAACACTTGCGCAAGTTTCAGGAAGCGTGTGAAGGCAGTTATTGAGAAAGAAGGAGGACACATAGAAGAAAAACATTTTCTATTATGTACATTTTCTTGTGGCAAATAAATTCTCATGACTTTCAATAAACTAATTGGTCATACACTGTCTTTCAATCCCTGCCTCAAAATATTGTAAATTTTGCTTCCCCACCCTATAATTGCATAAATGTAAAGAGTGAAATATTAATAACTTTATTTTCAGTACGATCACTTTATAGGATGTTTATATTTACATGTATCTATAGTAGTGATAACATACATCCACTTCTCCTTTGTCAGTTTTATGGCTTGAGGAATCCAGCGTTAAGGTGCATTTATGCCACCTATTTCATGAGAGTGTGGTCAACAGCTAATGTATCAGTAATTAAGAACGGCCAAAACGCATAAAAAAAACTACGAAATAACAAGGGACTTAAGCATCTTTGGCAGCCACCACACTTGAAAGTTCGGTTACAATCTGCAACATCACTTCTCGTTATCACTACATCCCACACACAGAATCTTTCAAGGATTTAAAAAACAAACACCGAAGGCAGGTCCATAGTGTTTACTTTCTGTACTAACTGAAACCACCTATGACCATGTTGACATGATGCATGATTCACACCAGCTGAGATCAATATCAATTTGACTGTATGTACCTTTTCACATTGTTGAGTAAAATCTAAGGTTGTACAAATGGCCATAATATAAAACACTAATAATTTTAACAATACACCAGGTTAGACCGCACCTCATATAATTCACAGCATTATTTCCCTGATATCTTTCACATGCAAATAAAACTGGTATTGCAATTTAAATATCTGGTATCACGTTGAATTGGAAAGCATATTAATTTGGGGTGTTGTGAATCAAAACTGAAAAAGGGGTGATGTCAAACAGTGACAGAGCTTTGGTGTTCATTTATCTACTGCTTATGCACAAATCACCAAAAACACACATTAATAGAGGTGTGATCCTGTGTTACTCTGATCTGGTCTAACTGATGTTTTAGACACAATCAGGTCACAACGTACAGTAAACTGGACCTGGTGAAACCTTTATGCAGCAGTAACATTTCCTCACCGACCACAGCTAGACTTTTGTCCAGAATGTTGTAGAGGGCCCAGAAGTTTGGGGCCCAGTAGGCGTGACAGAGACCCCGTTTGAAGGGAAACAGTCGGGACAGGACCTGAGGCAGCTGACCCTGAAGACCACAAACACTTTATTAGTTCACAATGAGAGGGAGAGATCTAGTCACATGACACAGGGAGGCAGAGCACACGAGCCTTTACAAAACATGAGATAAATGATCACAGTAACAGAAGAAACACTAAAATACATAAAAATATAAAACATACTTGAATATTGTTGACTTTGTAATGTAATTCTTATATTATAACTGCATATCAGCACCTGTCTTCTACTTCATCACCCAGAGGAGTAAGTGGGTGGGTGAATGTATGTACAAATGATGATTCCTCTCACCATGGCGATGAAGGGGCCAAAAGACAGAGCACAGACGGAGATGACAATACTGCCGAGGCTGAGCAGACGGACCAGACTGAAGCTCCTCCAGCTGATAGAGCCGTCTGATAACAACACATAAAAGCAGATTTTCAATTAAATGTACTTAAAATATAAATGTAATCATGAAATGCACTGATTCCCATAAGGCCAGTGGATATTAAAGACATTTTAACCCTCGTTTACAAGTCACTCGTCGAATCCATCCTCACCTATAACATTTCAGCCTGGTTCAAATTTCTCTCCACCAAACACAAAACAAAACTATCCTGAATAAAAAATCAGGCCAGTAAAAATACTCAAACAGTCCAACCCTCTCTGTGTGAACTATACAGACCCCTCCCATCGCCTCCATCACTCCTTCATGCTGCTGCGTATCAGGGAGATGCTACAGAACTCACTGGCCAGGAAAAACATTTGAGAGAAAAACCTTTCAGCCCATCTGCAATAGTTGCTCTTAATAATACAAAATAGACTGCACTGTGCTTTCAGTTATTTTATCTGTTACACTTGTTTTTATCTGTGACAGTGTATTTTTGAATGTGTTGACAAGAGACAACAGATCTATCTATCTACTGCAGTAGCAGCTTGGTTTCCACTTTCAAAATAGTTAAAGTAAAGGTGTGTCAGGAGACCACAAACAGTATTTAATGATGAGATTGTCACCGGTTAATGAGTGCCTGTTGGATAATTTATCTTATCTTTTTAGTTTATCTGTAGCCGTTATCATGCTCTGGTAACTATGCAGTACCTCTGTTATCCTGAGTGAAGCAGTAACTCCTCAGGAGGTAAACGCCATACGCCGGAGCCACATACAGGTAAATGTGTTTAAGGTTGAGAAGGATGGCAAACAGCAGCGCTCCCTGCAGGTGCTGAGACTGAACAACATGAACATCCGATGAGCTGTATGTCAAAAAGCTCTCAAAGTGAGGGTCAACATTTGTTTTCATTACAAAATATTGTAGGAAAATTTCAAAAAATCCTAACGGTCTACATTCACGCAGCGTAACAACAAAACTGACACCTTGAAACAAGACAATATTTTAACTAAACTAAAAAAAACTGTGTTAACTGTGTTCATACCTGCAGGTGTTTTGCCACAGAAAGGAGAAGGAAACCAAACAGAAAGCCGTTGTACTGGAAATGAATATCTACCACCAAAAGTCAAAGAACAATGACCATATTCTGTTCATAAAATTCCCCTGATGCTTTGTCATAAATTAGCAGCCTATTTCACGGTATGTCTTATCACCTTCTGTCAGGCTGCTGACATTTTAAAGGCATGGGGCTTGTGGGAAATTTTAATTTATTAGTTTATTTGACAGGGACAATGTACATTCATCAACATTATTGTAAATGTACCAGTTAGCCTAATGGCTATTCTTCATCTGATGTCCCTGGACAGATGTTAGTCACCCTAAAAACAGGACACATCAACATTAATACAATATAAATCACATTCATAAAAATGTACAATATACATTTAGAATAGTGTCTGTTAACAGCCATTGAAGTGGTAAATAATTTTAGAGCCTCTCAATACTACAATAAGCATGTGAATTGGCTGCTCTTCCCGTGGAAAAAAATGCCTGTTTAACTTTTTCCACAAAGTCCAATCTGAAGCTTCAGCTAAAAACAGGGTTCCTACATGTTTCTACAAGTTAAATTTAACCTCCTGAACCCCAGGAAATGTCAGCAAAGTACAAACTTTATCTGTTTTTTTTATTAAATAAGTGCCTATATTAGAAACATCATGATGCAACAGTTTTTTCAGATGCAGTTTTAAATTTTTTATGGAATGTCCTTTGTGGTGGACAGTTTTCTTTTCCTTTTTTTTTGTATAAAGTTGTGAAACTCTTGTTCACAACTGTGGACAGAAAACCCATAGCTGGGTCTTAGGAGGTTAAGACTTTTTAAGACCTTTTTAAGACTATTAAGACAGAATTTAACGTCTATTTCATGGCCATACTGGCAAAAATGTGTGATTCCTATAATTTAGGAACATTTATTTATTCAAGCCAATGCCTTGATTCCTACCATTCTGTGTCATTTCTCACCGAGGGCTGCAAAGTTAGTGATAATCTGTTCCTAATTTCAATATAAATTTTCTGTTTGGAACAGGTGGAACTGAATAGACCAATCTTTGCAGATTGGACATTTTCCAGACACATTTAACCACAATAAGTTTATGGCAACATAACTTAAGACCTAACATATCAAATTGAATACCCTTTAAAAGACTTTTTTTAAGGTATTTAAAGCAAAGTGAAGAACAAATCAACATTAAATGGGTAACAAATGAACAGATTTCATGTGATTGATGGGGGTCTTTTGGTGTCAGAGCTGAAGGATACGGTCGACAATGAGGAGGCCAAAGTTCCAGAGCAACAAAACTGCGAGAATGAAGGATGGCCGGTTTAGGACGTCCCGAGAGCCTTTATGCTCTTGAACACATCTGCAGCACCTGGAGGAGACACAGCGACACATAAAACACACTTCCCCTACATGTGATCATAGGTAATACTGGTGGGGATGTTTTGTGATCAATAAGCCATCACAGATCAGACTCACTCTCTGGCTGCGAATATAAACACTACATCAGTAAAGATGACGGAAAGTCTCTGGAAGAGGACAGTGTTTGGACTGGCGTAGTTCAGGTTCTCCACCTGCAACATGTTCCTGTCAAAGGTCTGAGCAACGTGAGAAAGACCGAACTCAAACCACGCGAACAGTGGAGGGTAGTCCAGAGTCCACTCCGATGTGTTCTGAAATGACACAGTGGGACAGACACAACAGTGTAAGGACTGTCACACAACTTTTAGGGGATGCTGTATGTGCAGCTGGAAAATTTTATTAGTAGATTTTAAAATGAGAATCAAATATCCTTATTCAATATTCTATCCGTTTTTTAAACAACAGTTGGCACCAAGAAAGTTTGAATTTTAAATTAAAATAAGTGAAGTTCCTGATATTGCATCTCTACATAATTGACGATGACGCGAATGGAAACACTTATCTGCACTGAAGTGAATCAGTGATAAAATAGCTTCATGCACTCCCTAATCCGAAAGACAAAGAAACAAAGACATTCAACTTTTAATGCGGTGTTTTCTTAAGTGGGCATTTTGTCAATTTTATGCCACTGTACCCTTCATCATGCATACATGGTTGAACAAATCATCCTCTGTCCCAACACTACCTTGATAATGTCTGTCACGGTAATAGGGCGTAATTCTGTAAACAGACTGAGACCTCTGTCATACTGACCTCATGATACCATCTGGACACTGGAAGACTGTGAGTGATGGCAAGCCAGTTCCTGTGGACCTCGAAATCTGTAGAATGACTGTACAAACGCACAAATAAACACAGAAAGATCAACAGAAAATTCCAACTTTAGAGTTTGATACATGAATCTGAGTGAATGGCTTGTAAACAAGATACCAAATTGTGTAAAAATGCACATTTCAAATTATTGCAATGGACTTTTTTGAAATCTCAGTACTGCCCACAGTAATCACAATGACTTTTTCATCAAACTATTCAGCCATAATCAGTTATGAAGATTCAAAACAACATGAAAAAAGGCATGAAAAAAATACATGATCTAAACTGTTTGGAAGACTATTAGTTGATCATTTGATATGTAAACCCTACATGTACATTACGATAACAGATATTCTTGACTAACTGAATAAAGCATTGTCATTATTTTATTTTGAAGGCACAGACCGAAAACTTCCGAGACCGAACGATTGTCAAATGACGAACAGCGCCATCTTGAGGCAGTTTAATTTCAATAGCTAACGTGTTAGCTTCGAGTTCAATTACTTTAATGCCATAGTAAACTTAATATGAAATATAATTGTCTGCACACACATATTGTATACAACAGCGACCACAGACCGCTCGGACACCTCGCGTCTCTTGAGTTTATTATATATCTAACCACAGTTAGTTAGCTGATGTTACTGGATGCTAACTGTCAGCCTGTCAGGTTTTAAACTTTCGTTCAGTTCACTGAACTGCACCACTCAGAGTGAATATTGTAAACGAAACAAGCAAAGTAACGCCACTCACTATGCACTGATAAAAAGACATTTTAGGAAAGAAACCCCGAGTGCTAACGCCGGAAACCAGCTCCAACTATCCGCCACGGGCGCCGCCATTACTGTGACGTAACTAAGATTGAAAATATGACTTTACAAAAATGAAAAATAAGGTTATCAAAGTCTTTTACCTACTTAAACCAAATAACGGAACTAAAAATACTATTAACACTAAGTAATAATAATAAGTAGTCATAATAACCCACATTTAAATTTTATAAAAATAGACTTTAAGTAACCAATAAGATGCCTTTCAGTCTCCTCGGAAATTATTTTCCTTATGTTTTTGAAGCAATGTTGAATTTATTTTTGGACATAAGTGAACTGATTGGCATGTTTAATTATTTATTCGTAATGCGGAATAATTACTTGTGAAAGCAAAAATCAAATTGTTCTGTATTTTTAATCGTTAAATCTGATTGTGTAACTATCAACAACGATGATTTACAGTCTTTATTATCACAATATCTGTGGATATAGGTGTTACGAGCATGTATTTATTTACATATTTACACATTTATGCACACTTTCACTTATTTTAACACTATTAATGCTACATAAATCATGCGTGCATGTAGCCGATCTAATGCAGACAATGGAGATTCAATATACTTTGTGTATAGTACCACGAGCTCAAACACGACATGGTAAGCAGGACAATGGACAAACAGACTTTTAGGGGGAGAACCCCTCCTCCCGAACCTCATAGTGAAGTGCAGTGTTTTGATTCCTACAGTCCCTGAAGGCAGCATGAGGACAGGCTGATCTTTGAGTTACTTGGTCCGGTTTCTGTTAAACTTTGTTGACAACAGACACTGGATAAAACCGGACCGTTAAACAGATCTGGACACGTGAGACTACTGTCAGAGGATATATCAGTTGTCTGTGATCAAATACTAGGACATTTTGTCATATTTAAACTTCACTGTTCGTCGTTCTTAAACACCTCCATTTCCGGGATGAACGCGCTGCTAAGGCGTTTCAACCGCCGGTGGGTCAGCGCGTGGAGAGGTGAGTGACACGGTCAGGTGGAGATGGGTCAGTTAGAGAAACACCCTAGTGCTGAAAAAAAAAAAAAAAAAAAAAAAAAAGAAAAGAAATACGAAGAGGTGAGGTAAGCTCTGACCGCAATGCATGCTGGGTCAAACAGGCACAACTCAAACAAGGGGTTACATTTCATAATAATAATAATAATAATAATAATAATAATAATAATAATAATAATAGTACAGAAACAATGAGCAAATACGAACACAATGTAACTGAGTAAACTGTTTCTTTGGTCAGTGATGTAAACGTTGTAACACAAGTTGGTGGTGCTTGTATCATAAAAAGAAACATATTGATTGTTTGTCTATTTATGATTTAAGTCTTGGTTTCTATCGTCACAGTCGGAAACAATGGCTCAGAAGTGAAAATGTATATTTATGTATATGAAATGTATATAGTAAATGGGGGGAAATCTTTGCATGTGGAAGTAAATGATCGTGAATTCATTATCATGAATTGCAGATTATCATTATTATTACTTGCATAATTTGTCTGTGACTTCTCCATTAATTAGATTCTTATGCCCCACTATTTGTACATTTAAATTGTACATTTTTGTCAAATTACTGTATTTATCAACACAGATTTCCACATGGGAGTCCCCATGATGACTTTCGACCTAAGGAAAGTGGAACTGATGCCTTTGGAGCAGCGGAAACTCACTTTTGACTCCCATGCCATGGTGACAGAGCTGGAGAAAAATGGTGAGATAGAACAAATACCTGAAAAGTTATATGTGTTGTATTTCTCAAGTCCACATCACATATGTGATCTAAGAGTGAGGTTTATTGCAGAACAGGAAGAGACCCAGGACGGAACCTATGGTTCCCCACATAATGTGAGCAATTTATGCTTTATTTCATAGGACATTTCAGTCCGGGCCAGTTGAGATCCACTTCAATAGAAAATGCATGTTCATGTCTTGTCACATTGGCTTGTGCAAATTTTGCCATCTTTACAATGATTGTGTACTTGATGTAATCATGCAGCGCAAAAAAATGCCACAGTTTTTTTGAACAGAACACCAGAGGTGGATGCTGGGTCTCAAAAACAGCCCTATGAAAATGACCCCATTGATTCATGAAGCTGTGTTCCCAACCTATGGCTTCATTTTCACCCACATTTTAGTGGTGTCTTGGGAAGTTTGAAGTGTTATACAAATTTCTTTTATCTAATTTTCTTCTTCAGGGTTTGAAAAGCGTCAGGCAGACCTCATCGTTTCGGCTTTGGTCAGTTTGACGACGGCAAATATGGACATTGTTTACAAAGACATGGTGACTAAATCTCATCAGGTATGACACAGATTAAACATTATCTGATGTCATGACAATTTAGTAAGTACATTTAGAAATGCAGAAAGCATGGATAGAAGTCATGTAATACCTTAAACAAGTATAATTGTGGCAAGAGTATACAAAGACTATATATTTCCAGTTTTATATTATTTGAACTTGTGATCCATTTCATTTTTATTCATTTTATTAGATTCAGTTTCAATGTTCTACTTTAGTATAAAAGTTGTCACTGAGGGTGTCTGTGTTTCAGGAGGTAGACCTAGTCATCAACAAACCAAAAAGTTGTTGGTTTGATTCTTGGCTCCTGTCCACATTTGTTTTGTTGCTTTTAGCTTTATTTAATTTTAGCTACATAGAAGTTGGAACACCTTACAGAGCTGTAATAAGTAGTTTTTGATTTAATTATTTTGGGGTTTGTATTTTGGGGGATTGTATTTAGATCAAATTTTGTGATAATAACCCTAGTACAAAACAGTTGTAGGCGACTCTTGATCTTTGAGTTTTCATTCTGCTTCTGTCATTGTACTTTTTGTTTTTTTCCTCAGGAAATCGCTTTGCAGCAAATCATGGCTCATCTGGACTCCATTAGGAAGGACATGGTGATCCTGGAGAAGAGCGAGTTCGCCAACCTACGATCTGAGAACACGGTAGACTACATATTAAACCTCTTCCAACAGACTGAAATATCTCAAAAACCACTCAAAGGACTGGCAAGACATGTGGTACAAATGCTACTGTTTCCAGTGGGGAGAATCCTGCAGATGCATGTGACTGTCTGACTTTCTCTTTAGTGCCATGTTGAGGCTCAGATTTGTGACTTGGACTCTATATAAACAACTGTTGAATGTTTTATTATAACTGTGGTTCTGACCTTTATGTCCCTTTTAACGCTTAAACCGCTGTCATCCTCATATAGCAGGGGTGTCAAACTCCGGTCCTCGAGGGCCAGTATCCTTCATGTTTTAGATATTTCCCTTTTTCATCACACCTGGAAGCCATTACATCATTATCAGGCTTCTGCAGAGCATGATGGTGAGCTGATCATTAATTGAACCAGGTGTGATGGAAGAGGGAAATATCTAAAACATGCAGGATACTGGCCCTCGAGGACCAGAGTTTGACACCTGTGTCATACAGATTTAAGTATGTACGTTTGTTATTTATCACAGCATCTTGATTGAAGCCTAAAGCTGATCTCTAGACTATTTATGAACCAGATCCTACTGTTTATTATGAAATTTAGTCTGAAATGTGTCTTATTGCTATTTTGGTTTGATATTATAAATAACATATTTATTGCTTAAACAATTTTAACACAGGATAACGGGACTAATGAACAAACTTAGCGATAAATAGAAAATAAACTCTCTAAATATGACTTCTTACTCCTGGTCTAATTAGCACAGTTGAATTTGATGTTTTACAATGCAAAAAGTGTTGTGTAAAAGTTTTTAACTAAATAACTTTAATTGTTCAGGTTTATCTACTGCCATTTGAGCAGAAATACATCCTTAAGCTTGATGCTAGTGTAGCTAACGTGTCGAGTAACTTGGCTTAAAATGAGATGATCCTGTATGCCATTTTGGTTCAAACATTTCTATTTTCTGTTCCTGCAGAAAATGAAGAGAGAACTGGAGCAGCTACAAAGCAGACTGAAGGTGAGGAGCTTCTGTTTCTGCAGTGTGTTCAGTTTTATTACATGTTCGCAATGCAACTTAACAGTGGATTTTTCAATGATGGGCCCAAAAATAGCTAAAAATGGAAAACGTGGTCTCTAAGGAATCGTCATATCTGTTGGTCAAATAAAAGAATTAACATATGGAGCTTGGAGCCATTTTTCAAGTGATCAAGTGCAGAGGTAATCTACAACTCTGTCTAATTATTTATGTGGAACCTTCATTCATCTTCTGAACCGCTTTATCCTCGAGTGGGTCACAGGAGTGCTGGAGCCTATCCCAGCTACATTTCAGGCAAAGGCGGGGTACACCCTGGATGTGTCGCCAGTTCATCGTAGGGCTGACATATAGAGACGAATGACTAATCACTGTTACATTCACACCTATGGGCAATTTAGACTAACCAATAAACCTATTAAGTGCATGTGTTTGGATGGTGGGAGGAAGCAGGAGTACCTGGAGAGAACGCACATAAGCACGTGGAGAACATGCAAACTCCACACAGAAAGACCCCCCCCCTCATCTGAACACATGACCTTCTTGCTGTGAGGTGACATTGCTTTAGATTGACCACATCTAACCCTGTGAACCAATATATGAGGATATTTGTGTAGGTTCTCATTTGTCCAGGTCATTATTCTTCTTGGTAGTTCTTCTCAGTTCAACTGGACTGATTCTTCAGTTCTAATAACTGGTGGGGGAAACTGAACTTATAAACCTGCAGGGGGAGTGGTCTGTGTGGGTGTTACTCCCAATTTACGTGTTAGGAGGGTGTATCCCTGGGGATA
Organism: Sphaeramia orbicularis; assembly: GCF_902148855.1. Lineage (NCBI taxonomy): Eukaryota > Metazoa > Chordata > Actinopteri > Kurtiformes > Apogonidae > Sphaeramia > Sphaeramia orbicularis. The sequence continues at coordinate 15,194,981 of NC_043970.1, forward strand.
GGGTCATTAGTGGGCATTGTGTGTGAGTTTCAGGTAGAGCTGCACAATATATCGTTTGAGCACCGACATCACGATGTATGTGCGCGCAATAGTCACATCGCAGGTCCTCCAATGTAGGGAGCATATGAACTCAACGTGTTCTCATGTAATTTCAAGGGTACCTGACACACACTACACGCAGCAATCCACCACTCAATCACAATCTTTCTTCATCAGTTTGGAGTGAGTTGCTGGTAACAACACTGAAAAATGAGCAATGAACAAAAGAAAATCTGTGTAAATGAAGACTTGGTGCCAAAAAGAAAAGCAACGTCAGTTATCTGGAATTATTTTGGCTACAAGAAGGATGATATTAAAACATGTGTCCTGTGTCGATAGTTCCTTGCATCTGTTGCCACAACAGGAGGAAACACAACTTTTTTTTTTTTTTATTATTAGTGATAGTTAACAAGACAATGTGGACAGAAAAACAACAACACATAAAGGGGAAATCAAACAAATAAACAAATCAAAAACAACTACGACAGAGTATTAACAAACAACGACAACATCATATTACAATGAAAAGGATCATATATGTAAATAGGAACTAAACACTATAGCTTGGTTAGGGGCGATAGGGAAAAGGGGAAGGGGGGTGTGTGTGAATGAAAGTGAGAAAGAGAGAGGGGGGAAATAATAATTGTTGTAATAATACAAAAATATATAATAATACCAGTAGCCTAATTTGCTAGTATTATTGTAGCGGCGGAGGCAGTCACAATACAACAATGATTTAGATAATTTAATATTTGTAATAATGTATTTGTATCAGTTACCATCAGTTTAGAGTTTATATGAATTAATTTAAATTAATATGGCTATAGGAAACACAACTCATCTGTTTGACCATGTACGTCGGCACCACACAGCTATTATATCCTCCTGAGTATTTTTTCATATCCCAATATATACTGCAGGGTTAATAAAAATCGCAATGTCAATTTTTTCCAATATCGTGCAGCCCTAGTTTCAGGGTTGTTGACCAGATGGGTGGGTCACTGTTGAAATCCTTTTTGGGGGGGGTTCTTTGGTTTCAGGAGTGTCCAGGTGTGGAAGGTTGTAGGTTGAAAACTGTTTGGGAATGTTATTTAAAATGATGTTATAGGTTGTTCATGGAAGGATTTTCCACTTTCACAAAAATGGCTTCTTGACTTCCCTCTCAAACCGTTTGTCTTCTCAGGCCAATATTCAGACATTGCTGTCATCGAAAGAGTGTCTTTTTTTTCCAAGTGAAGATGCACTGCAGAGTCTTGTCCTGAGGTGGAGGCTCTTCTGTGTTGAGCCATGCGTTTATGCAGGGGTTGTTTGGTTCCTCCTATGTATAAGTCTGTACATTCCTCACTGCACTGAACAGCATAGACCACATTACTTTGCTTCTCCTTCAGTAGTTTGTTCTTGGGATGTACCAGAGCCTGTCTCAGGGTGTTGGTGGGTTTGAAATATACCGGGACATTGTGCTGGTTAAAAATCCTTCGTAGTTTTTTAGACTCCTACTGATATGGAAGGACAATGCCTTTTCCTTTGAATGATGGAAAAAATGCTGAATAATGATCTGGGCAAATGAGAACCTACACAGAAATGGTGGGATCATTTGGTCCTACCTTTATCACGGCTCTGTAACGCCTCTGGAGGCGTTACAGAGCCGTGATAAAGGTGGAATCATGATTCCAGAACGCTTTGTAAAATGAACACTTCCGCAACCAAGGTGTGATGTTTTGATGATAGCGACCCTCGTGCCTGAGAGACAGTGGGCGCATATGGAGGCACTGGCATGGATTCTGCATCAGCCACCCCAGGTGCCATGGCTTCATGCCAGGGATGCTGTGGGTGCCACAGTTTCATGCCACTGTTGCTGTGGCTACGTGCCATTTTCACCCATGGCACAAACATAGCACCCAGGGTGGCTGCCGCAGAATCCATGCCAGTGTCTCCACATGTGCACTATATGCTGCGCTGTCACCGCCCCTTTGATTCTGGAATGCAGGTCCGCTGTGTAAAGTCCAGCCTGTCTCACCTCTGTTATTCCTTTGGCTTGGCTGTGGAAATCGGTCAATGGTGGGAAAAAAGGCAGGATCCCCATTTCGCCTTTTTTGCAGGATCTCTGTGTAAAAGTAGCTGAGAGAGTGTTTTTTTTTTTTCACTTAAGTTTTTATAAAAAATTTATAAACACATAATCAACACAAGAAAAGCACTCGGAGACCACAGACCTCCGCCAAGACAGATCTGCCCCCCCCCCGATCACCACTAAAATTTAATAATTTCTTCCTTGTGCCAGTATCAACATTTCCTGAAAATTTCCTGAAAATCCATCCATAACTTTTGGAGTTATCTTGCTAACAAACAAACAAACACGCATGCAAACACACAAAGCAAAGCGATCACATACAGCAACAAAAAGTGAATAAACAAATCTTGCTTGGGTACACTACATGACGTTACATTCACGTTACTCAGTCCTTCTACCATTCTGGGTTCTGTAATCAGTCCATTTATTCCATTTTTTGTCCATTTGTGCTTCTTGTTGTTGTGAGTTATTTTTTTCATTGTATATATTCCTTCAATAATTGTGATCCACTGGTCCTTTGTTGGTGGTTCTGTCTCTCCCCAGTTCCGTATAATAGCTTTTTTGCAGGCCACTAAAAGTACCTTAACCAAATATATGTTGTTTCCCACTACATTTCCATCAGACAAGTTACACTAATACAGAGCATCACAGCACATTGGAATCTCATACCCCATTATTTGTTGTAGCACTCCACACACTATCTCCCTAAACACAGTTATTTTATCACATTTCCAAAAGATGTGTGTGATCTACATCAAATTCTCCACATTCCCTCCAACATTTCTGCGGTCTGTTTAACTGCTTACTTTTCTTCTTTGGTGTAATAAAAAAACACATCAGATTTTTCCAGGAGAACTCCCTCCAGATCTGTGAACTAGTGGATGTTTGGTGTATCTTCCACATATTAAGCCAGTCATCATCTGTAATTTCCACATTGAACTCCTTCAAGAGAGTCGTGTTTTACTCAGAAGGAATATTTATCTTAATACATTCACTTTACAGGTTCTTCCTAGTGGAAAATGTATAAATCTGTAGTATAAATCTACATAAACCAATATATTTTATGTATTTATTTAACCAGACTAAGATATCTTTTACAAGGGTGACCTGGCCAAGAGGTCAGCAGCAGACACCATGAAGAAAAACAGTTTAAAACAGTGGTTTCCAACCTTTTTTGACTTGTGACCCCATTTTAACACCCCAAATTTCTGGTGACCCCAGACATTCAGACTTTTTTTTTGCTAAAATTAATTTGTTTTTGATCATGTAATAGTTTGCTATACTATGTTGCAAATAAACGTTAATTTTAGAGGATGTTTAATCTGTATAATGTATATTATTATGGACGGAGGCAGAAAAGCCAGGTGTAGATTACTGCACAAAGTGAGAATTTGATTTTCCTTGGTCAGGATATGTACAGTCAGTCCAGCTTGGATTTACAAGGCTGACAATTAATACTGAACAAACAAGAACTCAAACTATGAATTATGAAAGAGCTGCAGCATCTGAAACTGACCACAATGAACATTTGAAAGATAAACAGTGCCACAGTGCTTCAGTTTCAGCTTCAGAGTTTGTCATGTCTTTTATGGATTGGGATTGTCTCTCTCAACTCACCATATATTTTTTTATTTGTAAGTTTTTTATTTTAGTTTTATCAATTAGTAGAAGTTTCAGGTGACCCGATTTGAATTCCAGGTGACCCCACATGGGGTCCCGACCCTGAGGTTGAAGAACACTGTGTTAGTATGCATGTTCTGTCATCATCTGTCACTGGTGGCTGCAAAGTTATCAATAACTGGTTCCTAATTTCAATATAAATTGTCGGGTTGGAACTGAGTAAACCATAATAACTTTCTTTGCAGCTTGGACGTTTAACAGAGACATTTAAACAAAATACAGTGAACAAGTTTATGGCAACATAGTGATAATCTGTTCCTAATTTCAATTTAAATTTTCAGTTTGGAACAGGTGGAACTGAATAGACTAACGTTTCTTTCTTTGCAGATTGGACATTTTCCAGATACATTTAACCACAATAAGTTTATGGAAACATAACTTAAGACCTACCATATCAAATTTAATAATACCCTTTAAAGACATTTTTAAGGTATTAAATGCAGATTTGTAAATTCAAGACTTTTAAGACATTTTAAAGGCAATCCTTTAGTAATAACACAAAGTAATAACAAGAGTTTGACAAAAAAAAATGTAGGTGCAGTGTAGTTTAGGACACCAGTGATTTTTTAAAAAATGTAAGATTTGGTCAAGGCCAGCGAACAATTAAAAACACTGTTCAAAGGATCTTCCCTGTCTAGTCAGTAAGACAGTACGAAAAGCTTGTAGTGGAATGAGTTCTGGTACTTTCAGCTCCATATATATGTGTAATAATATTTTATCATATACATTGAAAACATCAGCTAACCAGCACTATGTAAAATTTAGCCCATTTTATATCTGAGGCAGATAATTAAAACCAGCAGAAATGCAGACACATTGAGCCTGTTAACAGGACCATAAATGTCAGATAACAGGGAGAAATCGGATCATTATAATAATCAGATCTAACACATTTACAGGCACTTAACAAATGTGATAATTAATAAACCATGGTTTAGACGCTCCAGTCCATTATCGGATTTGTTTTGGAGTGTTTAAGTACATAGTGATGGTAGAATCAAACTTCCTGTTATCTTCCACTTACGTTTGACTACATAACTTCCATTCTCTATGATTTTTATTGTTTTTATACATGCGCAAATGTAAAAGACTGGGATAAATCAGATTAATTTATTTACAGGCAGGAAGATCTCAGAGTATAGGGGCCAATCCAGGTGCATTAATTTCTCATAATCAGATTACTGTTGTTATATGATAAAACGTATAAAACATATCGGATTATGCTGTTTACATGGATACTGATCAGAGTGTTGGTGTAAACAGGCTCATGTTAGGGGTCAATATTTGGCTTAAAGAAAAGCTGTGATGGGTTTTGTTTCAGGAGGAGAGTCAGAAAGTCAGAGCAGAAACTAAACTGGACATCAACCTGGAGAGCAGCAAGATCTCCGACATGGTGAGAGACGAAGATGATGATGATGATTTAATATATTCCTGCAGTAGATTGTGCTCATTGTGTTTTATTTCTTTTCTCAGTTTACTGAACAGGAGAGGAAGTTGTTGGAGGCCAGCACAGAGTTCCACACCAAGGTAAACAGTTCTACTTAAAGGACCGGTCTGCTCATCAGTGTTCCTACAGGTTTCAACAGCTTACATTTAAGACTTTTAAAGACCTATTTAAGACTATTTAGAACATAATTGAATGCCCATTTCACAGCTGTTCCCCTCCACTTGTGTCAACCAGGTGGAGAATGATCTTTTCTCCAACCAGGCATTATTGTCCCGCCTCCCAAAGAGGGAGGCAAGGGATATTGTTTGTGGTACACTTTAGCAGCAAAACAATTCAATTCATACCAAGTTTGGTTTATAGATTGCCAGTGACCCAGAATAGATGTCATTACATTTTGGGAAAGGTAGCTCGAAGTTCAAATTTTTATGATTTTTTAAAATCTTCTCATTTATTTATAATGGGCGAAATACATGTGAGGGGCGGGGTTTGTTGTGTGTGGCACCACTTGTTACATTTGCACTTCCCCATGTTTACTTTTTGCCTGCAAGCCAGCTTTCTTGGGCAATGTGTTAGGACAGTGGTTCCCAACCTTTTTTGGCTCGTGACCCCATTTTAACATGACAAATTTCTGACAACCCTAGTATGGAGACATTTTTTTGCTAAAATTAATTTAGTTTTGATCATGTAATAGTTTGTTCTACTATGTTGCAAATAAATGTTAATTTTATTTGACATTTAGTCTATATAATGTACAGGGTGGGGAAGCAAAATTTACAATATTTTGAGGCAGGGATTGAAAGACAGTGTATGACCAATTAGTTTATTGAAAGTCATGAGAATTTATTTGCCACAAGAAAATTGACATAATAGAAAATGTTTTTATTCTATGTGTCCTCCTTTCTCAATAACTGCCTTCACACGCTTCCTGAAACTTGTGCAAGTGTTCCTCAAATATTGGGGTGACAACTTCTCCCATTCTTCTTTAATAGTATCTTCCAGACTTTCTCGTAATAGTTTTGCTCATAGTCATTCTCTTCTTTCCATTATAAACAGTCTTTATGGACACTCCAACTATTGTTGAAATCTCCTTTGGTGTGACGAGTGCATTCAGCAAATCACACACTCTTTGACGTTTGCTTTCCTGATTACTCATATGGGCAAAAGTTTCTGAAAAAGTATGGATAATAGTGTTAGGTATGATTATGACATCAATATATGTTTGGTTTCAAAACAATTGACGCAGTGCCTGCTGAGAAAAAAACAACTAAATGTTCATTGTAAATTTTGCTTCCCCACCCTGTATATTATTATGGACAGAGGCAGAAAAGCCAGGTGTAGATTACTGCACAAAGTGAGAATTTGATTTTCCTTGGTCAGGATATGTACAGTCACAAGGCTGACAATTAATACTGAACAAACAAGAACTCAAACTGTGAATTATGAAAGAGCTGCAGCATCTGAAACTGACCACAATGAACATTTGAAAGATAAACAGTACCACAGTGCTTCAGTTTCAGCTTCAGTTTGTCGTGTCTTTTATGGATTGGGATTGTCTCTGTCAACTCACCAGATATTTTTTTATTAGTCAGTTTTTCCTAAATTTTATCAATTACTAGAAAATTCAGGTGACCCCATTTGAATTCCAGGCGACCCCACATGGGGTCCTGACCCCGAGGTTGAAAAACACTGCATTAGTATGAATGTTCTGTCATCATCTGTCACTGGTGGCTGTAAAGTTATCAATAACTGGTTCCTAATTTCAATATAAATTGTCGGGTTGGAACTGAGTAGACCATAATAACTTTCTTTGCAGCTTGGACGTTTAACAGACACATTTAAACACAATACAGTGAACAAGTTTATGGCAACATAGCGATAATCTGTTCCTAATTTCAACATAAATTTTCAGTTTGGAACAGGTGGAACTGAATAGACTAACGTTTCTTTCTTTGCAGATTGAACATTTTCCAGATACATTTAACCACAATAAGTTTATGGCAACATAACTTAAGACCTACCATATCAAATTTAATAATACCCTTTAAAGACATTTTTAAGGTATTAAATGCAGATTTGTAAATTCAAGACTTTAAAGACTTTTTAAGACCCTGCTGGAACTGTAGCTCGTGTTCTGCACATGTTAATATTTGATTTTGATTGGTGTGTGTAATGTCAGAAAGCCGACCTTGAACACGACAACATGGAGATCAACAAGAAGATCGATCTGCAGGTGGCATCGCTCAAAACTCTGTTGGAGTCGCTGAAACTGGAGACGGTGCGTTACTTGGCAGGTACCTGAACCATGTGACCCACCAATGGACAGATCTCCTAAACAAGAAGATCTGTTTTACATTTACAGCATTTTTATTCATGAGTAAATATTTTCAGTGTTTTAAGTTTTTGTTTGTGTGTTTCTTCACAGCGACAATGTTCTCCTGCCTCGCCATTGCTCTGGGAATTTACCGTTTATGGAAGTGAAGAAAATAGTTCCACTGAAGGACATTCAGGTTATTTTTATTGTATTTATTATATTGAAATCAGATTTTCTTTTTAACCTCTCGAGCTTTAATTTGAAGTTGTTTTACAATACGTACAGAAAAAATATGTTAAAAAACAAACATATATTACAATACTTGAAAACATACACTCCTGATCACAATTTTAAGACCAGTTGAAAAATTCCAAGAATTTCCATTTTTCACTGTTGGATCTTAAGAAGGTTCTAAGTAGAGTTTAGCAGAGAGAAAGCTTTTTAGCCTTTGCCATCAGGAGGTCATGACAGTGTGAATACCTGACAGAAAATGACATTGAATCCACTTTTTTGCTTAGATTTTGGCTTTCAAAAGCTCTGGTCTTTAACTTTTGATCAGCTGATGAACAGCCTAGTTCAGTTTGTTTTCAATAAATTGCTTACTCAAATATTTTTCTTCTTTTTGCATTTTGAAACTCTACTTAGAACCTTCTTCAGATCCAACAGTGCAAAATGTAAATTCATGGAATTTTTCAACTGCTCTTAAACTTCTGATCAGATGTGTTTACTACAATGGTCTCCTCTTTGTTTAAAGATATTTTATGTGATTTGAGTGTAACTTTTTTATCTTATGGAATGATTTTCCAAACAAGTGTTAGGAATGAATACTGGATAAGTATGGATAAGAGAGTTTTTTGCTGCATTGTTATCAGTATTGTCTTTATTATGCAATTCTATACTTTAATAATCTAACTGTACATGCATTTATTTAGGTATTTGATTTATTTTATGTATACTACTGATTTTACCTCATTTTTTAAATTATATACATTTTTTGTCATTTATGTTGAAACTTCCCGGTTAACAAACTCTATTTTTTCTTGATTTTCTTGAAGATCCATCAATTGACTGTTAAAATGAACTGAAGTTTGACTTATTACAGGGAAAGCAAGTATTTTCATAAATGAGGAAGACAGTTTACAGTGGAGGGAAAAAAAAGAACATATTTCTCTGATATTTTATAACCTTTATAATGGTCAAAGTACATTTATTTTCCTGTTTAATGGTAAATCAGTTCAAATTATTAAAATTATAATGGAATATAAACCGCTTGGATAAATATTAATTTAATTCATTTAGTGTTAATAAATGTATCTATGTTAAGGACATCATGATCATCATCACATTGTGAAAAATTCAGTTATGACATTTATTGTGGAACATTTGTACTCATTTCAAACGCATTTTTATTTTATTAAACTTTTTCATTTTCTGCATGGCTGAGGATTTGTTGTGGAATAGTTATTCACCTTCTCTTCTTCACTTAAAGGAATTAGTATGAATACTGGCTCCAGATATTCTTCCCATAGGTTACTACGCCTGATGGTAGATATTTTATACATTTTGACAAATATTAAAGCTTTTTAAGTTGAGTATATTTGAACGACCACACCTCACTGACATGAACAGTTGTAGGTTTCATTCTGTAGTAGCTAAATTAATACACAATCCAAACTGTAGACTATTACTGCACTAACACTGGTACCGCTTCTCCTATTGTTACTGCAACTAAACAAGCTCCTTCTCCATGGTCAACATTTCACAGGTTATTTCTAATTGACAAAACTAGAAATGTGTTTTTAGCAATGTTGTAATATTAAAGATCCAAGTCTTCACAAAAATGTATTCATTTTAGTCCAAAAAAAAAAAAAAAAAAAAAAAAAAGCTAAACCCAATGGCGTAAACACAGAATTCACTCTAGTTATTAAATGTTGTTGAATTTTCTCCAAGTCTGGAAATTAAATTTTAGGGGAAAAATACCAGACAAAATAACAACACAAGAGCAACACGTTTAAACCCACTGAACTTTATTTTGAAGCTGTGAAACCTAAATAACAACAGAACTGAGTCTCAAAATTCACACAAACACGTTTCAGATTCTTTTATTGACGATCAGCTGAATTACAAATAAAATTCTTCAAAGCTCCGCAGAAACGTCCCAAGTCAGCAGGTGAGTCGTCCAACCAGGAGATGCTTACCTTTAATGCACTCACACCTGCAGCTACCCATAAACCAATCAATAAACCAATCAATAATTGATCAACTCTGCACAGAGTAACAGGCGTCCGCAGTCAGAGTAAACCAGCGTTAAACACCAGAGATACCAAATATACTTTAATGTATAAATTAAATCATTTACAGCTTTGACTCAAAACAAACAGAACATTTCAGACAAATCAGGACCTGAAGGTTTCAGGCAGAATCCAAATACCAAAATGTATTCATGTTTACGCACAGAGGCCCCGCCTCCATGCGCTAAAACACTTTTTCCTCAAAAAAAGAAAAAGTGACGCTACCTCAGCGTCAGTCTGCAGCTGTCGTTGCGGCGACACTGCTGTCCACTACCGCCTCGGGCTCTTCCTCCTGTTTTATGTTCAGCAGCTCGCCGCTCTCACACTCCACTTCCTGTTTGATGGAGGCAGAGGCGGCGGTGGCAGCAACAGCACAGGAGGATGAGTCGTCTTCTTCCGTCTTTAAAAAGCTCAGTGGATGTTCAGTGAGCAGCTTGTTGGGAGACGGAGTGACATCCAGATATGAGGAAGTCTACAGAAAAACAAAAATATTTTTAATATTTATCTTTGCATTAACATTATCATAATTATAATGTATTGACTTTTCAGTTACTCACATTCTTATAATCCTCAAAACAGGAAGGATGAAAGTTCTGCGGAGAGAAAAATAAAATCACTTAGATTCTGTCATATCAAGAACCCAAAGGATATAACCACTATGAAGATGATTAACACAAATGAAGAAAAATCAATAAACTAAATAAACATATGCATAAACACTAAAATTAAGCATTAAGTTATCTATAACTAAACCAAGAGGAGTCTAAATGTTTTTAGACATGAAATAACTTACAACATTATCATCTTCATGACTCAACTTTAAACCAGTGTCTATAAACAGTCTATAAACCCTGGACCATAAACACTTTAATATTCAAACCACATTATCCCGCTGTCAGACTGATTAAAAGGATGTTTACTTTGGAAGAAATGTCACCAGTTAACTACGTTTAAACTCTTTTGACATAATGCAGATCTTTAAAGGCACAAATCTCCTCTCTTTAGTTAAACTAAATGTAAAGGACAGAAAACAGCGTTCAACTGAGAACATTCCATGTCTTGTGTTCTCTACCTTGTCATCGACTCTTATAGCATTTTTCAGGAACCAGTCCTCCTCCTCCTCGACCCAGTACGTTTCAAACGGCTCTTGACAGATCTCACATGACTGCACAGCACAAGAAACAAACATTAACCCATGAAATGTCATGTAATAAGACACACTAACACAACAATAAGATGAACATTTTTAAATATTCATTCATCATTTTGGTATTGGTTTTAATCTAAAATAAGGATCAATCAACCTGAAAACTAAAATACAAAGCACTCATAACACAAACCTGTGAACTACCTTCTCCAATTTAAAATGGTTAATATTTTTTTCAAATCAGCATCTAAAAGCAACAGAAATTTAAGGCTTTCCTGTTGTCTTCTTCTTCCCATGTAACTCATATCACAGCTGTGTTGGTTATATGTTGCGTCTAGCGTCTCACCTCGCCCACTTGGTCCTTGGTGGCTCTGACACTCTGGAACTCCTTCTCCTTTGCAGCTGCCTGGTTCTTCTGGACCTCCTCCTCATTCTCTTTCTCAAAGAACTGACTTTTGGCTCGCTCCTCCAGATCTGCGATTTCCTCAAATTCAATCCAGTCCTAAGATTTAACACAGATGATGTTAAAAAGCCGCTGACTGAGTGAGAAGCTATCACAACTGAGCCACATTCAACTTCAAAAACTGCAGTGAAGTAAATGTCACTTTGTTTTAAGAATTAAAGCCATTTATTAGAGTTGGATTAAAGTGATGAGCGTATGCTGCACTGCTACTGTAATATAAGATGTCTATGTTCTATTCTTATTGTGAGTGGTATATATAAGTTGGTGTTGTGCATTTGTGTTAAATTCTCACCGTGAGGCTGTAGTACCAGCGCCGGTGCGTGACCTTCTTGCTGGCGACCTTCCCTGCATGGTTCTGTCTGAAGTGCCAGTCCAGATGGTCGGCATACATGTCGGTCTGAGCTGCTGTGAACCTCATGCTGCACAAACAGCACTGATTCCCTGAGTACAGCTTTGTCACCACGCTCTCATAACGCCTGGAAGAGAAGGTCAAAGGTCAGAAAGCACCTGAAAGTAAATATATCCACGCTATTAATGAATTGTCACTTTTTCATTCAATGTCACTGATATAGATGAGCCCTTAAACACATACAGTGCACCTAGGGCTGGGCAATATGGACAAAAAAATCATATCAAGATATTTTTTCATATCAGACAATATCGATTTGTATCACAATATAAATCAAATCGCTATTTTTGTCAAGCTTAAATTTTCTGTTACTCATAAGTTAGTTCAGACATCAGAAGGTTATTTTTGACTTGAATATGACTTATTTTCTGTCAGAGGTTGAACATGACATGTGCTGAAGAACATTATACAACTGTTTAAACAAATAAGCAAACAATACATCATTTGGTGACACTATATAGAACTATTTAAATACAGATGTACCTCATATTATATGTTGTCTAATCTGTGTATGATATTTGCCCTATCTGAGTGGTGTAGAGTGTGCAGAAGGGATTCATGGGTGTGTGAGATAAATCTGGTGCCATTTCACTGAGTAGAGGCAAAGTTATTGAATTTTAAATATGTACACATTTTCTGATAAGCACTTTGCAGATGGTCCCTAAACTCGTGTTCACGAACTGGCTCCACATTTGAGGTAATGTTGTCTACCAATTGTTAAGGACTGTTGTTTGGATGAAAAAAGGGATGTAAGTTTCCTCTCTGTGTTACCAAAACCGCATAGAGCTGTCATTTGTGTCTCAATGATTACTAATCGATGATCTATTGAGCCGCAAAGTGCGAATCTGTGAATCTCTTGTCAACTTTACTGCAGAGAGTGTTTGCATTCTTCACATAGGCTACATATTTCTCCATATTATATTGAAGGCCCCAATCCCAAACGGTTCACAGCCTACTTTTCAGTCACTCGGTCGCCCGAGTTCTTGGTCACATTTTCTCCCGAGGGAACATTCATTATCTCCCAGAGCAGCCCCAAGATTAGCGTGTGTGCTGCGGCTGGTTCTTAAGACCTGTGCTGTGTGCGTCAACCTAATTTGACATAGCTCTAGTATGATTGGTTCCGTGCGGCACTACTTAATTACGACTGGCTGTTCTTATGTCTGTCAAAACACAAACGAATGAATTCTATTGAATTTGTATCAAGCATGCCTCATATTTCTATCGAGGAAAAGTTATATCGCGATATATATCGTTTCATCGCCCAGCCCTAAGTACACCTAATGCTCCCACAATGCTTTGCAACACATGATTAGCCATGGAACCTTTTTCCTGGGTTTGAATGGCTTTAATTTCATGTTTTGCCATCTGTGAAAATCACTCAGATATTTCCAAGTCTTTACACATTTCTCTCTACATCAAGAATATTCTGCAAATGACTGTAACTAGATCTGAGATATCTTTGTACTCAAAGGTAAAAACAAGACTTAACAGAAGAAGCAACATATTACATAAATTAACCTTAATTAACATTGAAAAATGTCTTCAGTTTTTGTCTGTAACCTAAAATGAATAAAAACAATAAACAAAAAAACACTGAAAATAGGGGAGAAAAATGCACAGCTATTACAGTGTTGTTCTGCCCATGAGTCTCAACTTGTGCCATGGAAATGAGAAGCTTATAACTTTTTACAGAGTAAGTGAAGCTACAGATTTTCTGTAAACAGGAAAATGTGAAAATGTATGACTGGATGTGTGTTATGGTATTTTGCTTGAGGTTAGAAATAGAGTTTAGTGAAACTCACTGTTTCATGTTGTCAACGGTGAAGCTGGTGAGGTCTGGTACATCTTCATCCTCCACCTCCTGCTCTGGCTCCTCTTCATCTTCCTCTTCAATGGCTGCAGGAGGTGGAGCTGTAGCCGAGCATTCTGGGAACAGAACAAAACCTTTTCTTTAGTAATGTCATACAACAAAGAAAACGTGCGCTAAAATAAAACGGTGTTTTAAACTGATGTACCGCTGCTGGTGGTTGTATCAGCTTCAGGTTGTGAAGGCTTAATGATGCCATTGGAGATGAGTTTGGACAGAAGGTCATTTACGTCAACCTGACCAAAATGGTTCTCTTGAGGAGCTGTAGGAACACAACAACAGTTAGAATACAGGATGTATTAATCTTTTAATTAAATGGAAGCAAATCAAACACTCAAAATGATGTGTTCAGGTGCAGTCATGTCAGGTTGGAGGTGTTTAATGACTGAAGATCTTACCCTGTTGAGGGAAAGGCACTGTATTCTGAGGTATGAAGGGCTGGTTCATGTTTCCTATCATGTTCACCTGAAAGAAACAGAAAATTCAGAATGGTTTCAAGACCCCCCTCCTATCAGATCATCAGAATGCCAATCCATTTTTTTTTTACTGTTGAGTACATTTGCATATAAAAAATAAAATCTTTTAAATCCTTTGTTTTTGCTAAAATTTCTTTCAAGACAAAGCAGGTAACGGCTGTGACTAGTGACTGCTCTTCTAAAGTGATTTGTTAACGTTAACATCATTCAGTCAAGACATTTATGACAAAAATCAGATTGTTTGATTCGTTGTAACTGAATACATGAATAACAAATCCCCACAGACGCATTACTGTTGTACAGGTCTTACCGGCTGCTGCATGTTGACCCCAGGCCCAGTGGTGTTGTAGTATGGACTTGGCTGGTTGAATGGAGCAGGCTGCATGAAGTTTCCTCCCTGAGCCGGGAACGCCATCGGCCCTGATGGGAACTGTGGGTTCATGGGTTCTGGGAAGCGCTGGGGAGCCATGTTGAAGTTCTGCTGAGGGGGTATGGTGTTGTCGTACATGGGGGGAACAACGGGCCTCATTGGCGGCTGCAAGTTGTGCTGTGGAGTAAAGTGTGGTGGGCCTTGCTGGCCCTGTGGAGCTTCGAACCGAGGCGGTCCGCCCTGGTGTGGCATGTCAAACCTGGGCCCTGGCTGGCCCGGCCCATCAAAATGCATTGGACCCATCTGGTTCGGGGGACCATCAAAGCGCATGGGACGCTGCTGAAAGCCCATTGATCCAGACCCAGGACCTGGACCAGGGGCCATGTTGTTGTCAAAGCGCCGTGGCCCATCAAAGCGCTGCATTGGCCCATCAAACCGTACTGGTGGACCATCAAACCTGACAGGACCCTGAGGATGAGGTGGGCCGTCAAAGCTTCTCATTGGTCCATGGGACATATGAGGGGCGGGGCCATCAAACCTCTCATGATGAGGTGGTCCACCTTCAAACCGGCCTGGGCCTGGATGATGAGGCCCATCAAACCGTGCTGAGTCCTCATATCGGCCATCAAACCAGCCCTGGGGGTGTGGCCTAGATGGGCCCATGTGACTTGGCCCATCATAGCGAGAAGAGGCATGACCTCCATCATGAGGTGGTGTGTGACCTGGGGAGTCGCTGTGCTGTCGGGTGGACAGTGGCGTGCCATGGCCTGACACCTTAAGGATGGACTTTGGAAGAGGGGGGTGGGGCACAAGGGGTGGGTCCAAATTGAGTGGCCCATCATCAGAGTGCTCACTGTTAGGACTTTCAAATCGCGGGATTGGACTCATCTCTGCAGAGTCTTTCTGGTGCAGTGGCGACAAACGTTCACGCTCAAACCGTGGCCCATCCACGGGAGCTGGACTTGGACAGTTCCTGTGGACCACAGTGCCAGATGGGGGTGGACCCTCTGGTCTGCGAGGGTCTGGGTGTCTGGAATCAGCAGGGTATCTTCTTGGAGCATCGTAGCCGCTTTTCTGATCGTCGCGATCCTCAAATCTCTGTCGCTCCGTCAGTGGCGAGTTCCACTCCCTCTCACCTGAGAACAGATTCAGCAACTCGTGTTGTGTTCTTTTCTTTTACTATTACACATTTTCTCAAAGTTTTCTCTCCAGAACTCTGTTCAGAATCACTAAAAATGTTTTTGTAGCTTCAACATGACCAGAATTGAAGTGACCGTCACCTCTTAATACTTTTCATCTCGGTCTTGAAAAATGATGTAAGAAGTCAACTACAACACTCAAGGTACATTTCACTAAATCATGAAGTTTCTAGAAGGCAAAGATTACATTTCCCTAATAATCAAAAGCTTACTTTAATAGTCAGTTCGTGCTGTAATTTGCTCAAAACTGCAATGACTAATGCCACTAAAATCTAGGGGTTATTGTAGTGCACAGAGCCATACAGCAAACTGACAGGTGAAGACAAAGGAGTATATAACTACAAATGAAGAAAGTGTTAAAAACCTGTCTAACCCCCTGCCAGTATCTCTAAGCAAAACCCTGACTCTGATGTTGCAGACCCTGATCTCTGACTTCACAATGGATAACACAATGGACCATTTGAGTTCAATCAAGAGATGCTGGTATGGCTGGTTTTACTGGTGGACTTACTGGTCTCTCTGGGGTCTGCTCTCCTCCTAAAGCGAAGGCCTGGCAGAGACTTCAGTGTAGGGAACTCTTTTCCGTGGTTGTACTCCTCAATCATGGGGGCAGAACCATGCTGAGAGCGCTGAGGCTCATCACGCTCTTTGCTCCGCCTCTCACCTAATGGACACATACCTTGAGTCAGTGAAACCGCCACTGAACAGCAACTGAGACTGCTCAACACCTGTTTCACAAACACTACATTCATATTAAACTAAACTGTAACCACAAATACATTTTGGTAAACTATATTGTCAATTTCAAAAGTACTAACAATGTTGCCTCTGAGTATAAATGTAACAGAGTTGAAGTAATCCATGTGGACCAACCTGGTCTGTCCCGTGGTGGTCGGCTGTATTTATGTGGTGCCAGATGCCCACCACTCCGCCCGCTACCTGGCTTTCCACCCGCTGTCTCACTGTCCTCCGGACTCTCGTCACCCGTCCACTCCTCTCCAGCTGGTCGATGTGTCACCTGTGTCTTCCTGAGCTTTGATTTATGTTCATAGTATGTCAGCTCTGCCTCATCCATGTCTTCTCGGGGGCGAGTTGGAGCAGAGCTGGGTGTGGTCAGCAGTGGCGTTTTCTTGAGGGGCAAGTCAGCAGACTCATCCCAGCTCTCGGAGCGCTGCTGTTGCTTCTCCTCTTGATACTGGAAGAAGTGTTTGATCTGATGGGCCATGTTTAGGAACTCCTCCTCTGAAATCTCACCACTTTCCAGACGTTTACTGGCCTGCAGAGAGATGAAATTCAGATTAGACACATTATCAAGAAGTTTAAATAACCCACTCTATTTGACCAGAAGAGACTCACTGAGATCTTTTACAGTAAGTAAGATCCTGTGAACACTGCCATCAGGAGCTAAAGTTTCAAACTATGGCTAAGGTTCATATTCAAATAAAATTTACATTAAAATAATCTACAATCATAAAATGTCAAATTAACAGTTATTCAGCATAAATAATAAAAACAAACAGATTAATCAGACAAACCATCTAAAAAAAGTACCCGTCTTCACGAAATTTGAAATTAATTGGGGCTATGATTAACTTAATGGCTGAGTTTCGTCATGTGCTGAATGTGTGAAGGACAAGTTGCTCACTAGTGGGGGAAAAAAATCTGCAACTTGTCATCAAACCAGCTACATTTGATATTAACCACATCAAATTTGTTTATTTTTGGTCAAATGCAATAAATAAATAAATATTTAAAAACATTAAAAATATAATTTACAAGATGAGGCTGACTTTTTAAAGTGTTCAACAAAGTTCTGTGTCAAGTGCTGATAAACTGATTAAATCTAATCTCAAACTGATATATCTTTCATGGTCTGTGTGTTTTGTTTGCACACTGTTAATGTGTGAGATGCAAACATACCCTCCTGAGAAGATCCTTCTTGGATGCAGAGTTCAAGACTTCAGGTATCTGCAGGTTAGCATCCACACTGAGGCGATGTTTTGGGGTCCGGGGGGTGGTGGGTCGGGTCGGTGTGTTGTATGGTTTGTGCCTCTGAGATCCAGACTTCATGCGAGTATCATCAGTCAATTTCAGACTAAGAAAAGGACACAGTATGACAAAAGTATCCAACACAGACAAAATCCATTTTCAAATGTTTAATATTCTACCTAAAAACAGGAGTCAGAACTCAGTCTTCAATAGATCTGATTCTGTGCCCGTCAAATTTACAGGCATGAACCATGAGAGGTGATAACGGCTTTACTCTCAAACTTTAGCTTTTTCTTTACAGTTTGGAGAAAATCAAAATGATTTAACAGTTAGTCATGTTAGAAATATGCAATTCTAAGTATGTTGTCAATCAGATCACATATCTGTGTAGTATTTCAATCCTCTATGGAATAAACACACCAATATAAAACTGTAAAATATACAGGGGACCTGACGGCAGATGCTTGTGTTTGTGTGCCTGTATGACTCACTGTTTGTTCTCTTCCCAGCCACTCCTCCAGCGATGCGGTGCCTCCTTCAGTTCTTTGCTTCCTCCATCATGGCCCCGTGGAGAATGAGAGTCTCTGGACTCAGAATGGCGATCCTCTCCTGGCCTCTTTGACCTCCTGCTCTCAGATTGGTCCTTTTTAGGTGTGGTTCGGTCCTCCCGACCAGGTTTAGCATGCTGTGGCTCATCTGTGCGGACCCTCCTCGGTTTACCGGCTTTGTGAGGCGATGGTGACAGTGAGCTGCTCCTGGCCCGGCTCTTTGGTGACCTCCGGTCCTTCCTCTTTGGGGAGGATGTGGGTGAGCGTGACCTGGACCTGGAGCGTGTACGTTTTCTGGCATGGGTACGGGCATTTCCTCCAGATTTGAACTCCGCCTTCTCAGCTGATTCTTCTCTGTTGTGCTTAGATACCGAGCCATTTACTAGTTTTCCTCTGAACCGCTGTGGCACAGTATCCTCCCTCCTCTTCTTCTCCTTCTGGTCATCGTCTTTTGCCTCACCGGTCTTCTCCTGTGCGCGTTTCTTCAGCCTCGGGTCTTTCTTTGTGCTGTCAGTCAACTTCTGACCCTCAGTCTCTGACTTGCTCTTACTCTGACCGCCTTTTGGCATTGGAGATGGAGACTTGGAATTCGCCTTCTCATCTAACACATCTTTTCTTGGGGCCCGGGCCTTTTCTGTCCTCACAGTTTTCTCTGGAAGACGTTTCTCTGGTGTCACCACAGGGCTTCCTGTTACTGGGGGGCTGTCTTTTTTCCCAGTAGGCCGTTCTTTGGCCTGTGGAGGAGCTGGGGGTCCAGAACGGTTCAAGCGGGGGTCTCTGGTCGACTGCTTGGGTTCAGGCTGAGTCTGTGGAGGAGGCTTCCAAGGTCGGACTATAGGAGCTGTCTGGCTGACAGCTTTGAGTGCT
This sequence comes from Sphaeramia orbicularis, assembly GCF_902148855.1. Classification (NCBI taxonomy): domain Eukaryota; kingdom Metazoa; phylum Chordata; class Actinopteri; order Kurtiformes; family Apogonidae; genus Sphaeramia; species Sphaeramia orbicularis. Next base: position 15,214,152 of record NC_043970.1, read on the forward strand.
GTGGTGGATGAAGATGTGGTTTGGGGTGGTAAGACAAAACCACCAGCCTGAAGGACAGGGAAAAAGACAGCAACAGTGAAAAAAATATGAAGATAAAAAAACAAACAAAAAAACCACTCACACAACACATAGTAGCATGTTCAACGAATTTCAGCTCTGCTGATTTTTATTTAAAACATTAAAAAACAAAAACTCAGGGCATAGTGTGTTTGTCCTACCAGCTGAGCTTTAGTCTGCTCCAGCTCCAGCTCAATTTTCTTCTGCTGCAGCTCTAGGAGTTGCTTCTGTTTGGCCAGCAACTGCTGACGGATGAGCTGCTCTTGGGTTAAACTGGACTGGGGAGCAGTTGGGGCTGGCTGGGGAGCAACTGGGGCCGGCTGGGGCGGGACAGGAACAGGCCGTGGAGAGGACGCCTCATCAGACTGATGACACAAGTCAAACAACAAGGTTTCAGGCCAGCTTTGTACAGACTTTCTACTTTTATATTCTTATATTTCATAGAAAATGTGTCTACTCATCAATATTTACTAGACAGCTGGATGAAGATGTTTATCTTTCTGCTCTAAACTGAGCTACATTTCCCAGGAGTCTTTGCACTTTAATGCCTAGGTTTTGAACCTTGTTCATAAACCAAACTACTATCCACTATTGGTCACTGTGTTGCAAAGGAACTGATGTCTTCAGCCGATACTAAACCCGCTACAGGAGATCCCTTGTGCTCTTCTGCCAGTTGCGTGAGAAGCAGTTTGGGGCTTGCAATGCAAATGCCTCCCTGAGATTAATCAGTAGTAAAAGTTAACTTTCCAGTCAACTTTTCTTGAAAACAACAACAAAAGTATGCTTGAAGCAAGTAACTAGAACCACAAAAGAGAATATCAGACACCTAATGCTACAAGAAGAATAAAGGACAACCAATGCCCTTAATAGCACAAGGGCCTTCCTAGCCTGCAAATGACAGGAATTCTATACCTTACATGACTTTCCATGACCTATATTCACTAAGCAGATATATATTGCACTGCACAGCTTAACATAAGACTGTTAAAATTTGCCTATGAACATCGTTTGATTAGGTTAGTTTTGCCTATAATCAACTAACCTCTCCTCTATCCTGACATCTTTATTGCACAGTTTGGCCTTAGACCTTCACACAACCATTGTCATCAAAGTAATTTAATTAATTCAATATCTTAATGCGTTCTAATGAAACCGGCAAATTTGAAATGGAAACAACTTCAGTTTTTACATTGTATTTTATGGATCATTTGTTTATTGTGAACCTGCACTTATTTCTAGTGGTGGAATGCAGCTCTGTAGTACTACGACAGTACTTTGTTTCAGTCCAAATTTGAGGCATTTGTGCATTTCCATTTTTTTCAGGTTCATATTTTGACTTTGCTACATCTCAGAAGTAAAACCTTTTATTCCATCAACTTTAATGGCCTTACTTTTGAGTTTTTCTATCCACTTCTTATTCAGTACTTAAACTTAACCAAATCTTAAAGTTAGAGCAGTACTGTACAAGAACATGAATTCTGAAAACACACCACAGCAAAACATACTGTACAACTGAGTGCAACACTGAACAGAAACTTTTCCTTTGCACAATGGACATTTTGCTGATAATGACTTTACTGGAGCACACATTGGACTACATTTTAGTTGTCTAGCATTTCACTTTACTACTTTTACTGAGGGAGGCTTCTCTTGTGTCCATCCTTTTTAGCTGTTACATTCCATCAGCAAGAGTTAAGAAGCCAGCAACAATTTAGGGTGGAATTTCAGTTAAATCAACTGAAAACACAAGGTACACTTGGCTTTCACCCACATAAGATTAAAAAAACAAAAAATCAAACCTCAACTGCAAATGTTAGTAGACTAACATTAACCAGGTAAAGTCAGTAAGGCTTCAAATGCAGACCCTTTACCTGTAGGAGTACAGGATGTATTAGGGTTTTTAACTGATGGAAACAATCTGACTACTTCCAACACCACTGCCTATATTTGGAAAATGTTTTGCAGCTGACAATATTGTATGTTGATATTACAGCATTACATTGTAACAACTTGAAGACAGATGATAGTCAGAAACGAGAAACTGTACAAAGACACAAACACATTGTAAACCACCATCACAAACAGAAGCTCTGACTCCAAACAGTCACATTTATTCAGAACAAACCCTGGTGGCCCAGTTGGTTCTGCTGTATATACACACCTGTTTAAGAAACTTGGGGTTGACATGGATACTGGCGTTAACTGTGGGTGGAAGCGGTTTGATGGGCCAGGCCGGGTCCTGAGAGTTGACCCGGACGTCCAGCGCATACAGCTTCTTCGGTGGAAACACATCATCCCATGTTGATCGCAACTTGAACAGACTCTTTCGAGTGTTCTCATCCACCTACAAACAGAGGACAGGACTTGGTCCAAAGCAAGTGACAAACCTCAAACACAGTAATGTCACAGCATGTCAATGAACAGCTCTAACAGGATTAGTTTTACCAAAATTAAATTAAAACTTAAAAGTACAGTTAAATACTCTGCATAAACCCACCCCCGTATCTTTTATTAGCAGAACTACATTATAGCATTAAATACAGAGGAGCAGAGTGCAGGAGACTACACAGAAAAAGCAGGCAACAACAAACAGGAGGGAAGTGAAGTGAGCAGCTAACATTTTTAGTGCTTAGATATTTAACAAGTCTTAAACAGCAGCAAAGAGAACTGTACCTTTTCAAAGACACATATAAATGAAGTGATTAGGTTTTTAGCAAACACTGCAAGGTACTCTCCTCCAACATTCTTCACTATGGAATCCACTAAGTACAAAACTGGAAGCTTCTCGGTAGCTGGGGCCTGGAGCAATAGAAAACTCAACAAGTTTAGAAAACAACAGGGGTTAAATGAACATTTCAGAACAAAGGTTTAAAACACAGCTGACAGGACTAGGATTGTCCCCCTCATCACCCACTTTGTGAAAAATGTGGGGGAAAGCCCCCCAAAAATTAAAATGTTTGCATCAAATGAGGAAGTATGAAAAAAAAAAGTTGCTTCAAGTCCATAAGTTTCTTCATTCAGGAAATTGAGGAAAAAACACTCCTGTGATCAGTCCAAAAAGATTGAAAAGCCATCTTCAATTGGCTCAGTCAGTTCAGAGTTGGCTCCAGAGAAAATGTCCATGGAGGATTTAAAAAAAATATTTTAAAAAAGTAAATGAAGAGTCCAGTCCACGAGAACCATTTTTTTTTTTTTTACCTCCAAAGAGGGTTCATCCTCCTGAAACCACTCTTTGTACTTTACCCAGACGTCTTTGTCATTGAGTTGAACCAAGTGAGCTTTATCACTCACATATTTTCAATTTTATGGAAGCTTTTTCTCCCCTCAGTTGAGACATTCTTAACTCATTAGAAAAATAGGACGCATAATTTAAAGGCATTTAAAGATATATAGAGGCTGTAAACTACTATTAAGTCACTATGCAGCATCATAAATACTGCTTGTACAACCAGTCCAAACAATCTTTGACTCAGCTGTGTCAGTAAATGGAAACCAGAGTCATACCAATAAATTACACTGGGAAATAAAAAATGACAAAAAGCACAGTTCACATTTTTTATTACAACATTTTAACCATTCAATAACATTGCAATAATTCAAAATTCACTAGTGAATTAAAGCAGAGAAATTTCTTTTTGTCATCTGACTAGTGAGCTTTACGCCGGGCATGAAAATGCAAACACTGACGACAAACTGCTGACTGCAGAGCATTTCTAAAGCTGGCTTTAAAGAGGCCTCATGTCCTGAATTTAACAACAGCTTCTCGACAACACGTGTAAACAAGTTTGTTACTGAAAAGCATGTATAAAGACATCTTTGTGGCCCGGCGTCAACAATCAGTAGAGACTTTATTACTGAGCTGTCAAGGATCGATAAAGACTGAAACGTACAGTGACAGCTTAAAAGAAACGTAACTGAGACACAAAGTCAAAATCCACCGTTAAAGGAAAAATAAAATTAGACAGCTGAAAAATTTATTGATGAGTTAGACGTTTGAGTCCAGGAGTTTAGAGGGCATAGTGGTGACTGCAAATACGAAACTTTGTTGAGAAAATAAAAATAAAATAAAAAGCTTGACATTGCACCGCTGAGTCACATACTTTATTATATTTTACATTTTTCTATAATTTTATTTTCTGTTACAATTGTATTAAAAGCAAGTATTAACCTTAAAATCAATTTGGTTCTCTTCCCAATTATATCACTATTGCCCTTATTAATACTATATTTCTAATTTTAGTCCTGCAATATCAGATGCAGCTCGGTTTTGACATTTGTTCCAATACAACTGTTGTACTTGGTTATAAGTCTGACGCAACAGACTGACACCCTAACCAAAACAAGTTTTATACCAATAAGATATTAATGAAATTTGTCACAATGATAACGACAGTTAGTAATAAGCCTCCCCGATTTGATGTTTTCTTTGTTATTTGTCGTTATCTTGGTGTATTTAAACGTAAGGGGTCTAACGCTAGGGGAGTAAAGACAACACTTGTGCTAAAGTGGGTCGAATAACGTATCATTTCAATGAAATGGACCCATTGTTAGCTAAAATCCTACTAAATTGTTACTGGTTAGTAAGGAAAATATCCTGTTTTATCCTATTCGGTCACAGCTTTAGCTTTACTTGCATGTATACTAGATATAACTATATAACTAAGTAATGCAAGACAGTCCTGAATTTTAAGGTGGATTTTGACTTTTTAAGGCCGGAAAGACGCTAATACTAATTGCGACTATTGAAAAAAAAAATCCATCTAGCAGTGAATAAAGGTAAATATAAAAGTGTGTAAACGGGTTTGAAAATTTCACACACAAATGTAGAAAAAAAACTGCAATGTTGTTAAAGTGTTAAGTAACTTCGTATCAGTAGCTAGGAGGCATGTCGTTTGTTAACTTCACATTAACGCTGGCCGCCATGTTTAGCAGGCAGCTAACGATTCATCTAGGCCTACTACATCGACATAAGACATCTTAAAGATAAAGTATTCTATTTATAAAAACCTTGCTTATTTGTGCTTCAATAATTGCGACGATATCCTTGGCGAAGTTGATGTTTTCCTCGGCCAGGATGGTGAGCATGTTGATGTGCGGCTTGCTGTTGAAAGTCAGGTCTTCCAGAGAGGACTGGTACTCTCGGCAGGCATCTTCCCTCGCCGCGTTGTCGTCCATCTTTGCACTGCGCGACCCGGGAAAACCTACGCCAACCTTATCCAGACCATAACCATTTATCACCAGACAGTCCATGAACTCATTTAGCTAACTGATCTTGCCCTAGACGGCGAAAAATAACGCAGGTTTAGTGGTTTATTCGTTAAATCGGTCGCCGCCTGTCGTCTCTCTTCGTTCAACGACAACAAGATGGCGAACGTTTCTAAACTGTAGGACTTGCAACGTCACGCGACATTATTTATACCTCACGAAACGTCAGCAGAATCCTATTGGTCTTTCCAGGTCGCCAGGACCGAGTTAATAATGTTCATTGGTTAGATGCAATAACAGCCACATAAATTATCCAATCATAGTAAAGAATTGTGAGGCTATTATTACATAACGACAAATCTGGCCAAAATGATGATTACCCAACGAAATGACACATGGTGGCTTCAGCACATGCTCTGTGTGGAACAATACATGCAAAAAGCAATTCAAAAACACATATTATATATATATATATTTTTTTTTTGCTAAAATGCTATTGGCAAGTTCTTCTATCAGTGATTTTTTATACAAAAGATTATAATTTGACACAGATCTTTTGCTTTCTAGAGGTTCTCCTGATCCATGCTTTTAGGGTCTATAAACTGACCAGTCTTAGTCTGATATTCACTATTGATTGTTATTAAAATGGATATTACACACACACACACACACACACACACACATACATATATATATATATATATATATATATATATATATATATATATATATATATATATGGAAAGGGGTATTTCAAATTCTGTGAGAAAAGACAGTGAATTTATGGTTAAATATTATATACACGTCTTTAAATGGATAGGCCAACAGTTGAAAGAGTAATCAGATGTTATCCTTCAGTACAAATACAAGGAAAATACATGCATTTAAAATAAATAAATAAATAAATAAATAAATAAATAAATACTAAAATACTACACAGTAGTGCTTTTAAATAAATTTTTATCACAAAAGTAAAATTAATGAATATGATGAGGGAAAAGTTAAACATATTATTGTGCACTAAAATGGATGTTGTTGTTTTTTTGTCTGTGCCTTTTGGGCCTATTTCACTCATCATTTTAGCGACAAGGTTAATCTACAGCTAAAGAGAAAATAAATGGAAAGAAAGCTAAAATGTCCAGTTTGTGCCTGTTATCCATTTGTTATTGTCTGAATCTCTTTGTGGTTGTCTTTTCTTTCTTGGTTTTCTGTCTAATGATTTATGGGATTATATACCTTTATATTTGTATTGTCTGATTTGTTTTGTATATTTTTTTGAACTGCTACATAAAGAACAAATAATAACATGAGGCTGGGGTATGTTGTCTTACTCCAAACATATGCGTATGAATGATCAGTTGGGGGATAAATATGGTTAACATCATGCCATTATTATCTCATTAAAGTAATGAGACAAAATAATTGAGTTCTGAACAAATCAACAGTGAAAAGCAAGATGTATTATAATAATAATAATAATAATAATAATAATAATAATAATAATAATAATAATAATACAACTACTACTGCCACTACTGCTACCACCACTATAAGTACAACTGCTATTATAAATAGTAGTAGTAGTAGTTGTAATAGTAATAGTATCCACAGCAAAGTCCATATTTCATTGTATCCCTAGCCTATCCATTTCAGTTTCCATTTATAGTTCCTTTTAGAGTATATTTATTTTATGCCATATTTGTTCTGTTATGTGTATTATTTGTAATGTGTGTGTTTGAGGAGACAGAGAACAATAGAATAGAATAGAGTATGTAGTATTTGTCACATATTGGTCCATGTGGTAAATGATTCATAAAGACAAGGGGATAATCTGTTATTAAGAGTTAGAGCTCTGTGGCCATGTTAGGCTGCTGATAAACTGGATGGATATTCTTAGACACAGTAACCAAACACCACATTGAGCAGAGCGATAGTTATGCCACATGGAGCTCAGTGAACACACTTCACACTTTCATTTTGTGTTCTATGATGTGGAATTCTTTCTTTCTTTCTTTCTTTCTTTCTTTCTTTCTTTCTTTCTTTCTTTCTTTCTTTCTTTCTTTTCTATCAGTCTCAATAGCAATTAAAATAGCATGTGCTTCACATTTCACATTTCATCAACACTAGACATAATACAATAAATAATATCATAAACTACTCAGTGCTGTGAAAAACACTGCTGATTTAAACTGGGACTTTCCAATCCTACCTCTACTATTTAACAAGTTTATGTTCATCAGGGAGAGTCTTCCAAACCAATCACCAAATAAAAAAGGTAAATCAGTTCAATGGAAACAAAAGAGGGTTTCCATGGTTTTCTAAAACAGAGCAGATGCTGGTCCCTCTTTCTAAAAACAACCTGAGCTTTTAAAAATGTGTGCCTCATGTGTGGAGACAGGTTTTCTAAAAGAAAATCCCAATATCTGTGCTTTTATATACATTTAAGTGAATATTCCTAGCACCATTTAATAAAATTAAATATCAGGTCAGAATTTACTTTGCTTCAACTGAATGTTTGCACTGAATTTGGAAGAAGATATGCTTTAGTGTCTTTACTTGAACTGAAAGCATTTCCAAACCACCCCAAACAAAAACACTTTGCTGACACTAAAATCGCAATCTTCAGTTTTTTTTTGCTTGTATATTGAGATTCAGATTGATGTAAGTGATTGTTTGCTTGTATGCTTTGACCATATACACATAAACTTAGACAAGGCAGCTGCTAAACTGCATTTTGTTTCTGTACAACAATAAGGTTCTTTTCACATCTAGTTTGCTCTCTAAAGTCAAGTTAAAATTATTGTTTAACAGTGACGTTCTGCCCCCCTCTGGTCAGAAGAGTCACTGCTCCACACCTGCAGGTTCTCTTGGACCAGCAAGAAGTTTACCTTAAGAACAGTTTACATCTATAGTACAGGGTGGGTGAAAAGTAACTAGGCATTAGAAATAGCTTATAGAATTTTTAGAATCACTGAAGTCATGACAAAAACATTTTTTGAACAGACAACACTAATGGAGATTTCTTATTTTCTTAATGTCTTATTTCTTAGTTAGGAGGTTCTCAATGAAATCCCAGACCACGTCCTTCAGAAGGTTGTTCATTTAATCTCTGGCCGTTTGAGGAAACTGTTTGATGCCACCGGTGCAAACGTTGAAATATGAAAATTTACTTTAATTTTCCCATGTAATCAAGAACATGTATCACTTGTTTTTTTTCAATAAATCTGTAATAGGAATATGGATTTTATTACCAATTTTTAATGCCTGGTTAGTTTTCACCCACTCTGAAGATCTTTAGACCTTTTTTTTTTTTTTTTTACAATGTCAGGTGAATCTGTTGCAAACAAGATATATAAACTCCTACCTTGATGTTTATCATATTTTGTTTTTCATGGATAATTTACACAGTCTTTGTTATTATTAATAATATCATTTGTTTGGGGTGAATCTAATGAACAAGCTATTGAATTAAAACTGTACAATTCAATAATAAAACAATGATATCTATCATGTATGTAAATATTTGTTGTAAATCTAAGCATGTTAGGCTCAGTCACTACATACATCATCAGTCGAGCAATCATAAATTCAGCTGTGAAGAAATCTTTTCAGGACATCCATTTATATGTGACAAAGTTTTACCTTAATGCAACCTATAATCAGTTCAGAAGCCGATCAGTCAAAATTAACTGACATCCATGTGTCCAAGTTTTTAAAAGCTATGAAAATCACATCATGTTTTTACCCTACATATTAATTTTTATAAAGGGTATTCAGCTCAGTCTACAGAGATATTTAAAGTCTCACTCTTTTTTTTTTTAGTACATTTTGTTTTTGCCAAATGTTTGATTAAACTTCATCAAAATATTTGATAATACATATAACTTTGAAAATGATGTACTTTTAAAAAATAATTGTATAACTTCAATTTGGACTGTGATGTATTTTAGAGGTTCAGAGCATGTTTTTTTTTTTTTTTATCTCATAGGGCAAGAATTTTATGTTTAACTTGAAGTATATTGTAAATCTGGAAACAAGACTTTGGCACCTCCTCTTGACTCTTTTACAGGTTGGAGAAAACCTACCCTGCAATGGCAGATCATGAGGCTGATTTTTAGGTCTTAAGAAGTTTCCCAGAAAGGTAGGATGTTTGACAGCTGAAATTACCATTTGGTGTTAATATTAAATCAAATCACATTGCAATTAAATTATAAGAACTCATTGTTGGCACTACATTATACATGCTGTACATTTTTATTTTTATTTGTCAGGGACCATGTACAGAAAACATTGGACTCAAACACAGTAGAGTTGCTCTGTACCGAATAATAGCTCTCTAGCTAATTTGCATCTCCAGTGGAAGGCAGCAAAGACATTGACAAGATTAGAAAAGAGATTAAAAAGGTATGCAAGTGCATTGCAACATATACTACACATAAAGTGTATACTCATTCAGATTAGTGCATAACATTAAGTGCAAACACTCCCATCCAAGTGTTAAACAGACAAGATTTTTGAATGTGTTACAGCCAGAATGTCATTAATTGATTGTATTGGAATTAATCCGACAAAACATGAAGCGTTGTTGTTGTGTTCATACTGTCTACAACAAAAGACAAGTCAAGGTCTATTACAATATGAATAAAATATGAAGTTAAAGTGACCTACCAAAACAGACTGAAAACAAACTCCTATATTTAGTGCAACAAACCAGAGAACATGCATTGTGCAGTATGTTCGTTATGCAGTGCATGTATATATACTGTGTAATAATAATAATAATGATAATGGATTGGATTTCTATAGCGCTTTTCTAGGGCCCCAAAGTGCTTTACAGTTTTGACCCATCACTCATTCGTTCTCACATTCCCCCTCTGGTGGCGGTAAACTACACCTGTAACCACAGCTGCCCTGGGGCAGGCTGACAGACATATTTGCATTGTAGTGCAGTTAATCTTGGTTACTGTTTGAATGCATCAGAGTTCACAATGCTCACTGTATGAGGAAAAAAGTTCATGTGCAGACAATGCTTTGTTGTAGATCTGTAAATAAATCCAGTTAGCCCTCGTCATGTGTCAGTGACGTGGTCATTCCAGGGAAACACGTGGAAGCGGTAGGACATTTGAAGGACAGCACCATGAGCTGCAGTACAGATGATGAGGAAGAAGCATACAAGAGAAGAAAAAAAGGCAAAGGGAATTAAATTGATCTCCATACAAAAAATGAAGTCACCAGGATCTCTGTAAACAATAACTGTAAAACCTTCCAAGTTAGAACCACATTTGGACTGTCAGCGTTCTCCATAAAGGGCAGTCACATCTGGAACACAATGCCAGATCAAAACTAATAGAAGATGTCAATACATTCACAGCGAAGGTTTTCTTTTGTCTTTTCTTTGAGTGTATGAGTGTGTGTGGTACATGTGAATAGGCTTTTATACTATTGTTTATACAATTTTTATTTCATAATTGTTTTTACTGTAAATGTGTATCTCTAACTGGGGACAGGAGTTGCAAACTAACTTAATGCTATATACACTTTATGCAGAACATCAGATCTTCTATATGTCCTCTATGTTTAGCTGCCTTGTCCCAATGAATAAATGAATAAATAAACAAAACTACATTTTGTTTGTAGGTGTATATAAATATCCTCTCAAGACTCAGGAAAGTAAAAGTTTTGCCTTTTTTTTTTTTTTTTTTTAACATTAAATAATTGTCCTAATCGGAAACAACATAATGCAACAATTTTTTCAGATACATTACATTTTTTCAATGGAATATTCTTCGCAGTGGACAAATTTTTGTCCACTGCGAAGTAAAGCTTTTTTTTTTTTTTTTTTTTTCTTAAGTAAATCTAATACTGGTCTGGTGTCATTACAAAACACTGTTAAAATGGAAAATATGGCCTGCAAATGTCTCATCAATCTTGCACTAAATCATAAAATCTATTGTAGGTAGATTATTTGTCCATGCTTGCACAGTGTTATATTTTTCGGGCTGGCGTGCAAGTGATGTTTTTTTCAGGGAGTTCCAGATTCCTGATTACAGGTAATTTCTATGGCTGGGTGTATTGATACCAAGGCCGAGTATCGGTATTGACACTAGTGTGGTGAGATCGATACTTTTGTTGCAGTTTCTCTTGTATATGTCCAGGAAATTACTGAAATTTCCTCACTGAGTTCATACGTGTGTAGCTTCTCTTCAAGTCTGTCTGTCTGTCTGTCTCTCTTTCTGCTGCTCTCTGAGGCACACTTTGCCCTCCCCGCCCCCCCCTGCCAGAGCAGTCAGAGCACTGACTGAGAGCAGCCTGTGATGGTGGAGAGAAAGAGAAGCACTGTATGAAGCTTATTCACTGCAGCTGACAGGGAAACTGAAATATGTGATGTGTGCAATAATGTAATTTGCCACTGTGGTAACACCATAAATTTAAAAGGGGAATTATTTTATTATTTTTATATAGTTAAATTGTTTAATATTGTAGTTAGTAAATAAAAAACATGTTTATTTGCCTAAAACCTTTGTCCTGTGTTTTATCATAATCAACTAACTAATAAAGGCAAAATCACAAAATTATTCAATGATCATGATATTTCAATTAAGAAGTATCAGTATTGGCATCAGCAATACTATCCCTGTATTTACTTGGTATCGGATCGATATCAAAATTCCCAGTATCGCCCAGCCTTAGTAATTTCTGCTGTATTTTGTGGTCTCTGCTCGCATAATTCATCATGGCTTTTTTCCGCCTCATGTTTTAAACTCTTTATTTTGATATCACCGGAAGTCACGTGTCTAAATTCGGCTCGCTTGACACTGGTGTGGAAAAGATGGCTGCTTCGGCGGCAACGGCGAGTTCTTCCCCCGGTTTGTGTCCAAGTTACGCCGTGATTTGCTCTTTTCTGGAGCGGTACGGAGCGTTGTTGGACTTACCAGAGCTCACCTTTCCACAGCTGGAGAGATATCTGCAGGACACATCCTCAGGTAAGGCAGGAAAACCTCCACTGCTGGCGGGGAGGAGGAGAGACTTCACCAGTGCATTAATGGTACCTACCGTGCTAACAGGCTAGCAGCTATGTTAGCTAGTTGTGTGTTATTGTGTGGTTTTCTAACCTTCTTGTTTACTTAAAAACAAGTTACCCGCACCTCAGAGCTGCCGTTCGAAGTGGAAAACGTGTCTATGCATAATTTATTGGCTATCCAGGTGTGAACCCGCCGAAGTGTTCGAGCTTTTCTGTCACTTTTGAGCTTTTGAATTGAGCTTAATTTTTTCCAAGCAGCCTTTATCTGCCTCTAACGTGAGGTAACACAACACAGACAGAAATGTGCGTGGGTTCCCGTGGAGCTGGTGGGACAAGAGACATTAGGAAGCTGTTGACTGTAGATTTATGAGGTTTATTTGAGAAATATGTCAATGTCTGAGACAGACACTCTAATGTGCACTTTATTTACTGTTAAAATATTTTGCCTTATAGTGGTTCGCTCAGCCTCCAAAAAACCCATCAAGGGCTTCCGGTTGAAGCTTTCAAAATATAAGCTGTCTTCTTCGTATTAAAAACCCACATATCGTAAACAGCTTAAACATGTCATCTATGCGTTGCATGTGCTACCTGTTGATAAGTATTCGATGTGTAATTCCGCTAACTTTACCGATATGTGCACTTTCATGTTAGCATTAATGTTAAAGTGTACGTCAAGCAAAGCACAATCACTTCCGGTTTTGCATCTTATTGTAACTGACTTGACTACTTTTTTTTTGCACTGGCGTTGCTGTACGCATGCGCAGCCTCCGTAAGCGTTCCTGGTCGTAGTCATCTGCCACATGTAAATGAAATGTGTACACAGCACGAAGTGATACATGTGCAGATGCAGTCCTCGTGTTTGTCTATTAGGTGCAGATTTCAGGAGGGGATGCAGGAGATGCGTCCCGTCAATATTTACAACAGCCGCATCTGTCTTCCTCGAATGACACACAAAAGAAAAAGGGCTAATGTTTTATAACAGTAAAAGATGTAATATTACTCGAAAGCAACGTGTTGGAGAATCGGATCTTTTCTTCTCCAGCACCATGACTGAGATGACTGAATCTTTTATGGCAAATGTAAAAATTGACAGATCTGATCCTTTCAGGTGTCACAGTGTGTTATAGTCTAATGTTTAGTTTGCCTTAGTATTCCTAAACTCAACCTGTGATACGTTTTGAAGATGCATCAACTTCTGAATATCCTCCTGTTAAACTTGGTATTTTTACTATTAATTAAAATCAGTTCAGTTATCTCTGACTGCGGTTACATGGAGAATATCCCTTCATTCTAATTGAAAACATTCTGATCAGAGATTGAAACTTACTGTATGTAACTCCACATTTGCTGATCCCATAAGATGTGTGTTGCACGTTCAAAGCATTTAATCAGGGTGTACCTGTTTTTGACATGCACAGTAATTTCACCTTCCTGTCAGAATTATACAAGAAGAAGATAAATAACCACTGTCCAAGACTGACTGACAATGCATTCTGGGTTCAATCCAGCGAAATGAACATCAACATGAAAAAGTATATTCACACACATTATTTATCAAGTGGGCTAATTTTTTAGCCACACATCTCTATTTTATGGAACTGTTATCCTTTTTAAAATACCACTGGTAGAAAAAAAGTTACACCCAATTTTATCGACTGTACTTTTTACACCATAGCCATAGCTCAAATTTGACTCTAAAATTATATCTAAAAAATTTGAAAATCTATTCAATCTGTTGATTATATCGATGATTGTTAAGTTTCAAGTATTAGATTTTCATTATTTTGTGAATATTATTGATATTTATGAGTTTGAAAATTTGTGAGTTGCTTAAAAGGCCCTGTCTTACCACTAAAATACCAATTTAAAATTTTCGAGTTACTTATAATTCAGATATTTGAGTCAAACTTTCAGAAAGTAATGATCTTTTGATACATTTCGGGTATTGCATATAATGGTAAAGAGTCATCCACATGTTACTGTGGCAACCTGTCCACGTGTTACCACTTTCTCATGTCAATAAAACAGAGACTTTTCAATATTTTACTCCAAAATTTATTTTCAGCATAGTTGAACATAATATCTAAAAGGTTTTGTCCTACTTGATATCAATTTTTGTCGAGAACTGAATGTTTGTGTAAAGCTTAAAAAATTGATGTCTGTTTCAAGTCCACGTGTTACTAAACAGTAATTTGACATATTTCCCCTAAACATTTTATCTCCCCAAATTTTGTTATATATAATGTTAAAGTGCCTATAAATACCTACTCAAATATGTATAATACATGCATATAAGTTACTCTGCTTACATGACAGAGACTGTTGAACATGAAATGTGTCCATGCGTTACCGCTTGATCGGACCCTTCTGGGACAGATATTAACTCTTATTTGTTTTTTATGAGTCAGTCACAGGTCAGTGGTTCAAACCTTTGCAGCAAGAGACAAGAGATGCAATCACATCAAGTGTTCGCAAGGCTGATATTATTTACGTTTTGAAAAAGTCATGAAAGGTTTAGTCCCCTCTTCCCTTCATTCTGATCAAAAACTCTCTTCTGCGTAAGGTTGCCTGCGTGAGTTGCCTTTATTCTGATTAGCTGTTTTCTTATTATTAGTGGAATGGAAGGGTCCAGGAAAACAGTCCCTTATGTGAACAGGTGGCACATGGATTTTTAAAGTAGCCTAATTTCTAACTCGGAAGACACAAAATAGGAAGGAGGAGTATACCATGCGTGTATGTGTGGGATAATATTAAACAAGAAAAACTGAAATGAACGTAAACTGATCATAAGATAAATTGTCAATAATTTTCCTTCACAAAAATAAAGACATTTTCAGGATAAGCTGACACAGAAGAGACACAAATATTGGAGCATAAAAATCTGCAATGAATAGTAAATTAACCCCAGACCCTGACTTAATGTGTGTGTGCTTTTCTACAAGTGAAACTTATGCTCATGTCTGTATCCACTCCATCTTGTGAAGAAGCCAGTACAAAACCAATATAGATACTGGCACACAGTGTCAATGATCTAAATAGTTAGCATCTGTATTACTAGTAATATCTGCATCAAATGTTTGTCCTGTGTTTGGAGATTAAGGAGCTCTGAGGCTATGCAGTAAGACTAGAATCTTTCTAGATAACTTTACATGTCTCAGTGTAGCACATTTTCTGTATATTTACAGGATAGTTATATAAGCTTAAATTAGAAAGTAGGCTTTTTTTCCCTGTTCGTTTTATAAAAAGTTTAAAGGTCCTAGGCCAAACTTTGAAGTGCTTTAATGAGCATACTTTTTTATTCCTTAGGCTCTTTAAGAAGACATGGTAAATGTATGCACAGTATTAAAAATGCAAACAAAAAATCAGAACTAAATGTTTTCTACATAGAAAAGTCAGTAGTTACTGTAATGCTCTTCATTAGTACATCTTGAACTCTCTTTGGTTGACTGTGTTGAAGTTTCCTAAAGTAACCTTATATTGTTATACCAGACTCTCTTCACAACTTCCCAGAGTTCTTCTTTTGACTTGGGAATGTGCTTATTTCTTATGTCTAGATGATCTGATGTAGCTTCTACAATATTGGTGCTTTTTTCTGATGTATTTTTAATGCTGTTTACATATTTGCTGTACATTCTGGATGTATCCTGATACTGAGAAATTTATACTTAATTCATTGTTCAGGATGGTCTGTGGAATCATACCATCATAACGTAATCATACAATCAAGTACCATTTTCTTTTTTGTCCTAGGCGTCATATTCAAACCATTTCCATGTGTTAGAAGTAGTCCCTCCTGACATGTACTTCATGTTTAGAAATATGGACCTTATGAATATTTGCTGACTACATTGGTACTTAAAAAAAAAAGCTGAAAATATTGCCGTTACAAGTGTGATTTGTGACACAATTAAATAATCAATATACCTTAATATGTAACAACTTATTTTCCCTTGTGGCATCCTGTGTCATGATAACACATAGTACCACACTGGGGTTAAATTACACTTGAACTGAAGCAATGTACAACATTCAGCAGAGTAAACTGGCTACTACTCACAAATTTCTGAGTCATCAGCTGGCATGTGCAAGCGAGACCAGTTTTAATTTCATGCTCTTTCTAAAGCTAAATGTTCTATCCAGGTTTTCCACATGTTGATCCTGGTTGTAGACATAGGAGTTTTTCTGAAATAATGTGAATGTAGATTTCATGTCTGATCACTTTCTTGTCATTTGCGCCTCACAGTCTGTAGTAAATGATTTGTACACAATGTAAGCACTTGTAAACACTAGAGACAGATGAACTGGTGTGACCGATTAACGGGCACAGATCATACATTTTGCCAATCAGTATCTGCAGATGTTGCCACAGATCTTACGTGATAGTTAATATTAGTCCTCCAAATGGAATTACTGACTTTTTTTAGATGATGAGCTGAAAAGATAAAAATCCCATCTAGATCATTAGTTACTGTGATATTCAGTGATTCAGATTTATTTATTTATTTAGGGATTTATTTCTTGGATTTAGTGGTTCAGGTAAACAGTGATCCAATTTCTAATAAATTGATAAATTGATCTGATTGAATTTCAGACACAGAAAATGTGTTTTCAGTGTTGAAATGTTTCTGGAGAAGAACTGGGCGAAAAACACACATGCAGATTAATCAGCTGTTGCTTTATTTATTTTTTTTTTACCCACATCAAACTATTATGTCTGTCACAATTATGAAATTTGGTTTGATTATTGACTATGATTTGTGTCCTAACTATTGACTATTTAGTTAACGTTATGCCACCATTGTAGTAGAAAAGGTATTAATTGACAGAATATTGACATGTGAAATTAATTATATACACTGAACATGATAGATATGGTTTTACTTAAATATACAAAGCCCATTACTTAAGTTCATATAACTCTATTGGAATTTTATTTGATGAAATGATGATGTTCTCCACCACTCAATAAGATTAATCAGAAAATGGGAGAAGATAATAAAAATGTTCATGTCTGGTTTTGCTAGAAGCGCAAATTTTCCGTCAATGTAACAAAGACAGAAAAGCCCATAATTCTCACATCTGCGAGTCTTCATGTAAATCAGGGGTGGCCAGCCCTGGTCCTGGAGAGCCACTATCCTACATGTTTTAGATGTTTCCCTCTTCCAGCACACCTGACGGTCGTTATCAGGCTTCTGCAGCGCTTGATGATAGGCTTATCATTTCAATCAGGTGTGTTGGAAGAGGGATAGATGTAAAACATGCAGGATGGTGGCTCTCCAGGACCAGGATTGGCCACTCCTGATCTGAATGATTAAATGAGAATTATGTTCAGATCTGAAGTGGCACCTATTCTATTCCTCTCACAAACGTTGCTTATGTGGAGTTTTAGGTTTAGTCTTCATTAGTATTAACATTACTGAATTGTCTGTCTGATCTTCCCTCAGTTCCAAAGCTCCTCGTAGATCTTCACGTCAAGTTGCTGAGGAAGATCGGCAAATCAGTGTCAGCAGACAGATGGGAGAAGCACCTCATCAAGGTAAATAGACTCTTGGGTGAGCTTTTTTACCAGATGGTTTAAAGTGGGTTCACCAGAGGGTTTTTTTAACCCGTCGTGTCTGAAAAATGGTTGAAACTCAAACACTAAGGATGTTTTATAGGTATATCAATGTTAAAAAAGCCATTGGAGAGCCCATTGATCCGCTGGTTGAATGGTAGAATAATGACAAACAACTAACTCCTTCAAAATATACATTAAAATCACTCTAACCTGATGGAGAGTGGCTCGTGTTTGTTAATAAAATGCAATCCAACATGCCATTTTGAAAAGGATGGAAATGGGTATTTTAGAATATGTTAAGAGAATCAGTATAGTAACATCACTTATCATGCAATAACATGCCAATCCATGCTAATCCTGCCAATAGAGCTGCACAGTTACTTCAATAGCAGTGTCAGAGTTCTATAATCATGATGAGTTACAAATTTAAGATCCAGTGTTTCCATCCTTATAAGAAAAGGCAATGTACAATGTGACACTAAGGTTTTCTCCTTTAATCTTATAGTATTACAGGATTTTGCCTGAGTTTGAAGCAAGGTTATTATTGTTAACGAAAACTAACGAAATGATGAAAACTAGAATTGAAAAAAACATTTTCGTTAACTGAAATAAATAAAAACTGGAATTAAAAGAAAAAAATGATAACTAACTGAAACTGTATTGTGTGCTTACAAAACCAAAACGTGTAAAAGTTAATGTTAAAATTCCTTTTGTTTTCATCTTTGTCAATGTCGGATTGATATGAAATCGATTTATTTCGCTCAAGCTATTTTAGCTGGCGGCACCATACGACACTTCACAGTCCGTAACCTCTCGTCACTTGTCATTTAGTCGGCTTCTCGTCCCCACTCTACCTGGAAACGTAGACTAAAGTTGGGAAAAAGCAGCAGAGTCCTGTATGGGATTTCTTTGAATACGATGGCGAGGAAGATAAAAGATATGAACTAAGCATTTAGAAAAAAATTTAAACTAATAAAAACTAGCAAACCTGCTCTTAAAACTAACTGAATTAGTGAGAAAGAAGTCAAAACTAAATAAAACTAAAATATAATGAAAAATCCAAAACCATTATAACCTTGGTTTGAAGAAGACCTAAGCCCAGAGTGAATCGTTTGATGCTTGAATACCAAACTTGTGAAAGCACCACTTGTACATCTGAAGTCATTTAGTTATTTTGAATGGTCTCTACATTCGTTTGGCTCAGGTACTGATCTTAAGCCTTAACATTTTCTTAACATCATATCTAGAGTTTTATTCCTTTCATTTGAAGTATAATGATAAAATATCTTATTTGTAAACATTTGGAAATTACATCATACAACTACTAGTTCTTGGACATGGAGGGAATTTGCCTGGAAAAACCTTATAAGATTTTTTATTACACCCAAGTTTAAAAGTAAACAGTTACAGAGGCATCAGGAATGTTGGAGAGAATGTGGGAAGATGGATGTTGACCATTCTCATGTTTTTTGGAAATGTTCAAAACTTTCGGAATATTGGGAAATGATCTACAATGTTCTATGTCAAGTTTTAGGGTCCACAATTCCAAAGAAACCTGAAATTCTTTATTTGTGCAACTTTGGTGATGGCACTATACGTGAATACGATAAATATTTGGTAAAGGTGATGTTGATAGCTGCAAAAAAATGTATAACAAGGAAATGGGGGAAGATGAACGTCCCATCAAAGGATCAATGGATAACTATGATTGAGGACATATTTCTAATGGAAAATCTAACACCCAGATTGAGACTACAAGAACCACAAATGAACAAAAAGTGGAAAAAATGGACATTATATAAGCAAAATGTCTGCTACCCAGACATGTTCATGTTGTGTTTTCATTTTGTTGTTGTTCTTTTAAAATTAATAAAATATAGGTTACAAAAAAAAAAATCTTATTTGTAACACCAAAACAGATGCAAAAACACAGAAAATGTGTACGTTAATAGTAAAAATCTAACACCAAATACACAGCAGACTGTGTATTATCACAGTGCAACCTTGGTCATTATATATTATCATATTTTTGTGTTATAGTGATTACATTTAACATACTAGATTATATATTCAAGTAAGGTGTGCATTAACATTTTAGGACTCATGTTTATTATTGCATAATAACCATCCGAAGTACAGCACATCATTTTTTATCTATTACATGTGTAAGTGTGACATTTAGAAAATGTATTCACAGCTTCTTTGTTTGAGATTAACTTTGGTTGTTACCTGTCATTTATGGTCCCAGATATGAGTATGACAGTCCCTGAGTAACAGTGATCTGTGTTGGTCTTTGATAAAAATATAACATCGAACTGATCACCCACCGCTCAAAGAGACTGGATTATAATTGTAACATGACCAACCAAGAAATCCAGGCTACAATAGTGAATATCACTTGCATCTGTTCTGTTTAAATGTGTTTCACTGACTCTACAAATGCGCTTGGTGATGTTTGAGGTGGTTAAAAAAATTAGTCCCATTGCTACCTACAGTTGTGATGTTTTCATACCATTGTGCTTAGAGATGTGTCACCTCCAGAAAATTAACAAGTTCCATAAAGCTCATTCATCAAAGTAAAAGTTAAGTCTTGGTGTCATTTTTCTCTATTGTTGACTGAGTTTGGGAAAAGTGAGGAAAGTTGAGATAGTATATGTCTGTGAGCATGCATATCAATTAATGAAAGATGAAGAAGAGTTGGCTTTTCTGTTACAGTGGTGAACTTCAAACGTCAGTAGCCAGATGACATGAACTGTTCCACATATTTGATGTAAAGAATATGGGTATTTCTTGTACAACATAAAGTCTGAGGTCCAGAGGAAAGCCATCAATTAAACATTACATTTAACATTTGGGTTCTGTATTTCCATCATAAACAACTGTTTGACATCAGAGCCTTACTTTCCTTTATTGTATTCTATCCCAAGTAAACACTTTCCCATCATCCACTGCTGACAGGAGAGTGATTTTGTGAGACAATTCAGTGTCACAGTTCAGTGTACTGATGGTTTTATTTAGGGCTGTACAATATTGGAAAAAACTGACTTTGCAATTTTTTTTTTAACCTTGCAATATATATTGCAATATGAAAAAATACTCAGGAGTATGTAATAGCTGTGTGGTGCCGACGTAAATGGTCAAACAAATTAGTTGTTACCTCTCATTGTGGCAACAGGTGTAAGGCACTGTTGACACAGAACACGTGTTTCAATATCATCCTTCTTGTAGCCGCAATAATTCCATATAACTGATGTTGCTTTTCTTTTTGGCACCAAGTCTTAGTTTACGGTGATTTTCTCTTGTTTGTTTCTCATTTTTCACTTGTTACCAGCGACTCACTTCAAACTTATTCAGAAAGACTGATTGGTGGATCACTGCAGGCAATGTGTGTCATATATCCTTGAAATTAGATGAGAACACATTGAGTTCATTTGCCTCCTACACTGCAGGACCTATGATGTGACTGTTGTGCACACGTACATCATGATGTCGATGCTCGAACAATACATTGTGCAGCCCTAGTTTTGTTGGATCAACCTATCAGATCAACTCTTGTGGATCTTGTAATATGTTGTTTTATTGTGTGCACTGAACCATTAATAATGGAAATTTTAAAGTTATATTATCAGGTTGGAGTTTTTATGCAATGTGCTGTTTTACAGAACTCTCCAATATCCCAAATGTAGAAGCCATCTGGTGCTACTGTGACGTTGATAGATGCCACGTTGTGTTATATTTCTGTTGTGACAAATTTGTCAGTTTCTTTTGAGAATTTTTAGAACAGGTTGAAATCCTTGAAAATGCTTGAATTTCAGTGTTGTGTTTTTAAGGTTTGAAGAGTGCTTGAATTTTAGTTTAAATGCTTGAAAGTGCTTGCAATTATAACTCTGTGATATGATTTGTTTATTTATTTTTAATATTAACTCAAGCCAAAGCTACTCACAGAGAGGCGATGGGCTACATTTTGAAAAACAATTTTTTTGTTAAAAAAAAAAAAATTGTGGGTGTTCTCAAGTCGACTCCAGGTACATTTTTATCTTAGTCTTTGTGTTGGTGTGAGTGTGCCTGAAGAACGCCAAGTGTCTTCCCTTTTTTTGGATAAAACTTTGTGTTCTCCTTTAATTTCTAAACTTTTTGGTATTATGAAACATAATTTTAGATGTTTTTAGCATAATACAATATACATGACTGTGATAGAAAGTGGAAACAAATAATCATGAGTATATGTATTGCTGTAAATATGCATTTGATCCCAGCGATAAGGTGCTGTGCTGGAAAAAATTGAAAATGATGCTTAAAAAGGCTGGAAAAGTGTTTGAATTTGACCTTGAAAAATGTGTACGAACCCTGTTTTAATAAAACAGCATCTCAGATATTGCATTGAGCAGATGTGGACGAGACTGCGAGACTGCTATTACAAATTGAACTTCTTTTTTTTTCCAAATACCTCTCATCCACAGAGCACAAGGTTTATTTGATTTATTTTTATTTAACCTTTGTTTAACCAGGTAGGTCAATTAAGAACCAGTTCTTATTTCCAGTGATGACCTGGCCAAGAGGCAGCAGAACAGGTTGTGCATAGGGCTGAGAAATATATTGAAATAATTTGATCAATCAAGGCTTTGGATTCTAGAAATTGCTAAATGTGCCAAAATTACATATTATTCCTCTGAAGACCTTACTTGCTCAACAAACATTTCAAGTGCAACCCATTTGCTTCTAGTAATACAGTACTGTGTAGAAGTGTTCGGCCACCTCTAGGTAGCTTGTTGTTTTTACAGAGTTAAAATGAGCATACATATTTATTTCATTTTCTTTTCTTCAGATACAACAAGAAAATACAGTGAATATGGGCACTGCCTTAGAGGACACGCAAAGACCTGAACTAAATGGGTTCTAAAGGTTAAAGTCACTATTTATTATGACCCCTGACCAGAGGTTGCACTAGACATTTTTATTGTCCGTCATTTTGACGGACAGGATCGTAAAAATTCCGTCATAACATATTATTATCCGTCATTTCAAATTTTTATTTTTTAGTGATAATGAGATATATTAGTAGTAGTATTAGTAGTAGTAGTATTTAATGTTCAAAAACATCTCAATGATGCAGCAACTGTAGTTGCTGCTGGCTGATAAACCAATGTGATATCACGACTTGCATAAATATATACACCACTTGTAATTGGTGTGTTATCTGTAGACATGATAAGCTTTCCTTATGTTTGTTCACACAGTGTCA
The DNA here is from genome assembly GCF_902148855.1 of Sphaeramia orbicularis. Taxonomy (NCBI): domain Eukaryota; kingdom Metazoa; phylum Chordata; class Actinopteri; order Kurtiformes; family Apogonidae; genus Sphaeramia; species Sphaeramia orbicularis. The sequence goes on from NC_043970.1 coordinate 15,237,234, forward strand.
AATACCATGCATTGAGGTTTTGGGTTCGAGTTATGTGAACCACAGATCTTGGCAAAAATTGACATGCCGTCAAATAACACATGAAAGGTAGAAAATGTGTACATATAGCTCACCAAATGCCACTGGCGTATTCCTTGCTTGTCCTTCATCCTCCACCGCATCAGTCCCTCTTTTTTCACCGCGTTTATCATTACCATCACATTTACTGGGCTTTCTAAAATAACGAAGGAGACTCGGCTGGCTTCGCATTTTGCGCTACCAAAGTAGCATATAATTTTGGCTGAAGTCAGCTAAACAACATCACAAGACTTGACACTGATTGATTATTATGCACACTCACCATCAACTGGACAGGGGGTCTATTACAGGTGAACTAACTGGAAAGGGGGTCTACTACAGGTGAACTAACGGTGAGTCATTTGACTGAAGTACTGCTGTTGTATTCAGTGTAGTTGTGAACAGTGGCGCTGTTGGGTTCTATACAGGTAGGATGCTGTTACGGAATGTTTGATGACTTGTTAAGAGAGAGACAGACCAGCGATCCTGCGAGCAGGTTCTGTTCAGTGTTGTGTGAAAACCTTCTTTGGTAGATTACCCTCAGTATTTTAAGCTGTCAAAATGATGGACGGCCTTCAGAATTTTCCGTCATTTAAAATAAAAAACCCGTCAATGATGGAATATTTTCGGTTAATGCAACCTCTGCCCCTGACCCCATGACATGAAGCTGTTAGACACATTTGACATGAGTTTTGATTGAAACCTGGCATAAAACATCAGAAACATAAAAAATAATGTGATAAATCTCATACTGTGTGAACAAAAGTGTTAAAGACATGCTTAGTGCAAAGTGAGGTCACACTGACTACTACCTCTGGTTTATTTAACCTGTTTTTTTTTTCTCTGAAAGTTTGTTTTTACTTCTGTACATACTTTACATAAATCCAGAGTGGATCTTAATACAGAAACTAAGAAATGTATATATGTTATCATTATAATGTGTGTGTTTGTCCAGTCTCATGTGACATACAGAATCATAATTCTGGAGCTACCACTGATTAAATGTATATATGTGTGGGTGGTTGAATTTTAACAGTGTAGGGTCTTAATCATTTAAACATTAACATGAGAAGTCACATGATTACCGTAGGAAGCCATTCCGAGCCGATGGAAAAACTCCCTGTAACTACTGTGTATGTAAATGTGCAGAGGTGGGTTTTGATTTGACATCTTGCTCTTATTATCCTGATTGTTTGAGTAAATGAAGAAACTAGGAGGTTGTTTTCCCTATAATAGAAGTTCTTCCTCCCTGCTGTCACCTTTTCTGGCTCCTGGAGGGTTTGCTAGGTTTCCTCAGCGTATGGTACTTGTAAAGTTTTGACTTAAATTTGTGAAGTAACGTGAGATAATTGTGTTTTACGATTGGTGCTATATAAATAAAACCAAATTGAACTGATATTACAAATGTTGTGTGAGACCACATCAGTTACTTTCTCAGTATTATCAGCCTTTTAAGTTGCAAACCTCTTCACATCTACAGGGTGGGGAAGCAAAATGTACAATATTTTGAGGCAGGGATTGAAAGACAGTGTATGACCAGTTAGTTTATTGAAAGTCATGAGATTTTATTTGCCACAAGAAAATTTACATCATAGAAAATGTTTTTATTCTATGTGTCCTCCTTCTTTCTCAATAACTGCCTTCACACGCTTCCTGAAACTTGCGCAAGTGTTCCTCAAATATTGGGGTGACAACTTCTCCCATTCTTCTTTAATAGTATCTTCCAGACTTTCTCGTAATAGTTTTGCTCAGTCATTCTCTTCTTTCCATTATAAACAGTCTTTATGGACACTCCAACTATTTTTGAAATCTCCTTTGGTGTGACGAGTGCATTCAGCAAATCACACACTCTTTGACGTTTGCTTTCCTGATTACTCATATGGGCAAAAGTTTCTGAGAAGGTATGGATAATAGTGTTAGGTATGATTATGACATCAATATATGTTTGGTTTCAAAACAATTGACGTAGTGCCTGCTGAGAAAAAACAACTAAATGTTCATTGTAAATTTTGCTTCCCCACCCTGTACATTACTTATAAATGCGGCTGACAGCGTTCCTCCAAGTGAGACTTTAACAGAGACAACAGGTCTGTGATTTCAGGTTTAAATAAGCTGTTCTTATTTTTTCTTCAGATATGCCAAGATTTCAACACTACGTGGGCATGGGAACTCGAACAGAAAGGATACAAGGAGCTGACAGTGGAGTGCAAGACGGGGATTCTCAAAGTAAGATAGAAAATGTTTTTGTTTTTTTCTAATGTACATTTTAAAGAAGAGGCGTTGGAAACGGATGGAAACAGAAAGAGCAGCAAGATGGTAGTAAATTTAGCTGATACAGTGGGGTTGCACATAATGGTAATTTTGGATTTTTAATGTGGCGCTACTGTAGTGACCATTGTAGCAGAGATATAAAAAAAACATCTTACCCTCAAACCTTACCCTCCAGGATTTTTTTCATGTGCCACCTAGGCTGAATTTGATTGGCATTTAGGCTCAGTTAAATCTGCGTATTGGTCTGTTTATCCACTTCTGTTGCATTTTTATCTGGACTGGTAGTTTTGTCGTCCATGCAGATTTTTTTTTCTCTGTAATGGAAGAGATATAATTGCAGAGAAATACAATAAACACACATAACCACTTGTAGGACTTTGTACAATGCTGTAAAGAGAGCAATTGTCATTCCTTATTTTCATCTCAAGTAATCAACTTTTGGAGTTATTCCTATACTTTGTAATGTTAATATACATTTTCTTCCATTCTTTTCTCCCACAGTATTTGTGTGAATGTCAGTTTGATGAAAATGTTAAGTTCAAAACAGCCATCAATGAGGAGGACCCAGATAAAATGCGGCTTCAGCCAATTGGCAGGGACAAAGACGGTCAGATGTACTGGTTTCAACTGGACCAAGACGACAATGTCCGCGTTTATGTGGAGGAACAGGATGATTTGGACGGTTCGTCATGGAAGTGCATCGTCAGGTAAGCAAGCCAGAATGAGAAATAAATGCTGGCACGAAAGTGCAAAGGCTTTGCAGAAAAGCAGCTATGCTGTTTATTACAAACAGGGAGCATTTACATTTCTCCATCCTTTGGTCCCTGCAGGAGTAGAAATGACTTGGCAGAAGTTGTGGCTCTGCTGAAGACGCAAATTGACCCTGAGCTGTTGAAAAAAGACCAGGAACAGGAAACCAAACCTGACAATGAAGAGGATAAAGACAAAAAAGATGGTGAAGACTTCAATTAAGCTTGATTTTTGCATTTCTAATTGTTTTGGCTCATTGCTCCCAGTGGATTATTGCTTTTTATTTTCTGTTAACAGTATAAAATCCAATTCTCTGCATTTCAGGTTCTGAAAATTGATTGGATTATGAAGTTAAACATTATATTTTTGAAGTTGCTTTAAGTATTTTCTGGCACGTAAACATTTGGGCATAATTGTACCTAACTCTGATGAGTTATGCCGCGTATCCACTACTTGGAACCAGCTCGACTCGGCTCGACTCTGTATTCCCGGAGACCGTTTCCATTACAAGATGCTACCTACTTTACAGTACCTGGTCGTCATAGCAATGTGGCGCGTTACTTCCGTGTCGTCTGCTCAGAGAGTTGCTGATAAACTCGCTCGTTGCGTGTTGTCTCGTCTGAATTTTTACGTCGGCCCTCAAAGACTGAATCTCCTCAACCGACCATGGTGTAGTTTTGGGCTGTTATCACATGGATTAATGTACCGCTATATTTACTGTCCACTTCCGCATCTGTTTTTTGTAAAACGGCGGGTCACAGAGAAAACTCTCTGACCAATCAGTGGTCTGCAGTGTGTACACGTCACGTTTTAGTATCTGGTCCCCAGTCCTGGAACCTCGGTGGAGGTGATACCAAAAAAGTAGTACCGGGCACCAGATCCAGGTCCTTTTTTGTAATGGAAACGTAAAAAAGCTGAGTTGAGTCGAGTCGAGCCAATACCATGTAGTGGAAATGGGGCATTAGTTTTTTCTTTGTTTTTCTAATACTAGTCTTAAAAAAAAGTGGTACTGAAAAATCTCAGAGAATGTTGTAAATATGGGTGAACAATTAATGTGAGGAACAGGGACAAAACTGTTTATACATTTTACCTATCTATCCCTGGACACTCCTATACAATTAATTTTATTATTACTTTCATATTGGTTACAGGGGAAGTTAAAAAGTCTGAAGACTCAGAGTCAGATCAGGAAAGCAAAGACTCCAACAAGGCTTCATGCCAGCCCTCACCAAAGACAGAAAACAGTGAAAAAGCTGAACAGAAACTAAAATCAGAAGGTTCTGATTCCAAATCTTCACTGAATGGTGTCATTGAGAGCAAAACTGATGCAGAGCTGAATTCAGAAAAATCTGCTGTGGATCTCACCACAGCGCCAAAAGTCCAGAATATCAAAGAGGAGCCAATGGAGGTGACAGCCACTAAATCAAACAGTGGACCAGAAGCCATCTCTGAGACACCATCTGTAAAGACAGAACAGACAGAGGAGGTCAAGGAGATCCACCAGGCTGTGAAGAATGACCAGCAGGCCAAAATCCCTCTCAAGAAGAGAGGTATGAAATTCAGTGAGGGCTTTGAAAAAAATGGCAGCAACATTAAAGTCACTCAGGCAAAAGAAACCCCTAGAGCTGATTCAACACCTGATCAGACAAAGAAAGCACAGAATGTAAATGATCATGTGAACGGTGAAGTTCAGACGCTATCAGAGAGGCGTTTAGAGTCTTCTCATAGGGAAGCTGTCGTTGATAAGGAGCAGGGGACCAAACCTGCAGTAGAAGAGGCTTGCACTTCAGAACAGGACAAGAAAACGGAAGAAGAAAATCTGGTTGAAAAGAAAACCTTTGTATCAGAAACAAAAGTACTTAAGTCTTCTTCACCTTCATCTAAGGATGTAAATAACACAGAATCATCCAGTCATGAAGAGAATGACAAGACAAAACTTAAATCAACAGAGACAAAAGAGTCCAAGGGCCTCAACTCAGATTCTGAAGTGAAATCTGAAGAGGTGAAAGCAAAACACTCAGAGAAATCTGAGGACACCACTGCTTGTGTAGACATGGACACGTCAGAAACAAGTCAGACTGAAGATGGAAAGCACATAGAACCAAGTGATGCTAAGGAATTGGGGGCATCTGAGTGTAAAGCTGACAAATCAGATAAGTCAGCACTGAAAGAGAAGGCAGGGGTGATTAAAACAGTAGAGGCACAGTGTGCAGAGAAAACAGATGATTCTCTGTCACAACCTGTCATTAAGAAGACAGAAATGTTAAAAGACAGTGATTGTACAAAGAGCTCAGAGACCGAGGAAGTGTCAAAGACTTCTAAAGTCATTAAAAAGGCATCAGTCAGTGAGAGATCAGACGCCCCAGACACTAAAGAGAGTACGGAGTTGCCTGTCATTAAAACTGCAGACAAATCTGAATCATGCAAATCTGCAGAGAAGCAGGACATTAAAGAAATGGAGAAGATTCTCACTCTGGAGAAGACGAGCCCAGCAGCTGAGGCATCCACTGAGAAGACAGAAAAGCCTGAAGACACAAAGACGACTGTCAACTGTGAGGACACTACAAAACATAGTGCTGAGAAGATCATTAGCTTCTCTCCTGGGCCAACTGAGGTGACGACCATTAAAAACGATGCAATGAAGCAACACGAAGATTGCAATGTTGAAATGAATTCAGTAGAGACAGAAGGCGCACCTGAAGAGAAAGGTAAACAGTCCAGCTCTGAGCAAAAAACTAGTGTCCCTGAAACCGTTAAAAAGTCTGAAGAACAGATGGAGAAAATTCAGGATGAGACTTGCAAAAGGAAACTGCAAAAGGACACAGGTAGTGATAAAGCAAAAGGTGAAAAACACTCTTCTAAGGACAAAGAAGGTAAAGAGGAATCTACAATAGAGGAGTCATCAAAATCTGACGATCCAAATAACAAAGCAGGAGAAAGCTCAAAGAAAATAAAGGAACCAGCTCACCAAAGCAAAGAAGCTGACAGTGAACTTTCTACTGAATTAGAGAAACCAAGTCAACCCAGTGTGAGGAAATGGCAGAAGCCTAAAGATGTTGATGAGGATAGTAAAGTCAAACCTTCTGATGAAGAAAGTAAAATCAAACCTTCCAATCAAGAAGGTAAAATCAAAACTTCTGATGAGGAAAGTAAAGTCAAACCTTCCCATAAAGATGGTAAAGACAAACCTTCGGATAAAGATGGTAAAGACAAACCTTCGAATAAAGATGCTAAAGACAAACTTTCAGATAAAGATGCTAAAGACAAACCTTTGGATAAAGATGGTAAAGACAAAAATTCGACTAAAGATGGTAAAGACAAACCTTTGGATAAAGATGGTAAGGACAAACCTTTAGATAAAGACAGTAAAATCAAACCTTCAGATAAAGATGGTAAAGACAAACCCTTGGATAAAGATGGTAAAGACAAACCCTTGGATAAAGATGGTAAAGACAAACCCTTGGATAAGGATGGTAAAGACAAACCTTTGGATAAAGATGGTAAAGACAAACCCTTGGATAAGGATGGTAAAGACAAACCTTTGGATAAATATGGTAAAGACAAACCTTTAGATAAAGACAGTAAAATCAAACCTTCAGATAAAGATGGTAAAGACAAACCTTCAAATAAAGATGGTGAAGTCAAACCTGATGAGGAAAGTAAAGTCAAACCTGATGAGGAAAGTAAAGTCAAACCTGATGAGGGAAGTAAAGTCAAATCTTCGGATAAAGATGGTAAAGACAAATCTTCGGATAAAGATGGTAAAGTCAAACCTTCGGATAAAGATGGTAAAGACAAACCTTCAGATAAAGATGATAAAGTCAAACCTTTGGATAAAGATGGTAAAGACAAACCTTTGGATAAAGATGATAAAGTCAAACCTTCGGATAAAGATGGTAAAGACAAACCTTCGGATAAAGATGATAAAGTCAAACCTTCAGATCAAGATGGTAAAGACAAACCTTCTGATGAAGAAAGTAAAAGCAAACCTTCTGATGAGGAAGATTCAGCAAAAAAAGAAACAGCAGATGCTGGCAGTGTTCTGTCAGATGTTCAGGAGAAGCGCAGTCGCTTGAAACAAAAGCCAGCCCACCGAAGGAAAGCGGAGCTTCAGAGAGAAGAGAGACAAGGAGATTCTGAGTCAGATACAAACATGGGGAGGTCTCTGCGACGATCCCCGAGAATTTCCAGACCGACCTCAAAGCCGGCTGAGATCCAAGACAAAAAAGTGGAGAAATCACAGGCTCCACCAGCTGCTGAGAAGAAAGACAAGGCTCAAAAAGAAGAAGAGGAGGAGGAAGAGGAGGAAGAAGATGAGGAGGAAGAGGTGAAAACTGTTCAGAAGAAGCCTAGAGAGAAGAAGGTTGATCAAGAGGGTCAATCTAAAGCAAAGGTAAGATTGCTCACCAGTTGTAGGCCTATTTGTTTTCCCACTTAATAACTATTCAGGTATGAGCATGTGAAATAATTATCTATTAATCTTAATCTAAGGCTTAATAATTTGATACAATCCACTGCATTGTTGTAAAAAAATAAGATCAATAAGATTTTACCCCTACATGTAAAGTGCCAGTCTTGTTTAGATCAGGAGTTTTTGCAGGTCAGAGACTCTTTTCTTAAGGTTAAATGGCTGCCATCTCTATGTTAAAGGGGAGAAAGAGACGGAACATGCGCTGGTCCTGCACACGAACACGTCGCAGAAAGAAAAGCTCAGATGATGAAGACGACAGCGAAGAGGAGTCTAGCGAAGAGGAGGAAAGCGAGGAAGAAGACGACAGCGATGAAGACTACAAGGTGGAGCGGACCAGAAAGAGGCGGAATCGCAACAGGGAAAGACGAAGCTCAGACTCCTCAACATCCTCAGATGACGACCTACCTCCAAACGATGACCCATGCAAACACTGTGGTCTTCCAAATCACCCAGAGCTGGTGGGTATCTACAGGATTTCAGTGTCTAATACAGTAGTTTAAGCCTCCTGTGTGTTAACGTTTCGCATATTATCTCCTCCCTCTCAGATCTTACTGTGTGACTCGTGTGACAGTGGCTACCACACAGCTTGTCTGAGGCCTCCACTTATGATCATTCCTGATGGAGAGTGGTTCTGCCCACCATGCCAGCATGTACGTACCAGCAGAAATCTATAGAGGACTAAAGTATGTATGTAAAGTAGTTCAGATGAGTTCTACAGTAGTAAAATGCGACATTAATACAGCACTAAATCCAACATCAATATCATCGTAATGCTGATTTTTCCACTGTGGGTGATGGCTCGAGTTGCCTCATCTTGATTCAGTATGGCTTGGCTCAGTTTGGCCACCAATGTGTTGCATTTCCACTGCAGGTTTAGTACTTGCTTTGAGTGTCTGGTTGACGTAGCAATGCAGTGCAATTTGTGATGTCATCTTCAGTTCGACTGCAGTTATGAGCAAAGCAACAACAGAGGGGAGTGAAACTGAAAACTGTAAATTAGAATTTCTGAAATTAAGTGCTTCCCCTCAAGAATATAGTTGCTTAAAGGGTACCTGTAGTGAATTTTCTTTGATAGCTATTTCAAAAGAACACGTATAATACTAACTGTTCCATCCTGTAACTTGTGTCATAGCATTTTGTCAAGTCGCGCCAGTACCAAGTCACTGCTTCGTCATTCAGACATGGTCAGTGACATGTTGCCTCCTTCATGGGCTGTTCCAGCACCAGTAATGACACAGTACCATTGTATTGTCCTATTACCTGGGCTGTGATGAACTGGTCACTGACCCCATGCTGAAGACACCAGTCTAAGATGACACATTATCAGCTAGTGCTGGGTCGCGTCTCTAGAACAATGGCGGAAGTTAAAGCTTACGGCTGAGCAAACAACAGGCGTGAACATGTGTTTTCCACTCAGTCTCACTCACTGACTGCTGCTTGTTTACTTGAACTCAATCAGCCGGAAACAAGGCTGGTTTGTCACTTCTGGCTGGCAATGGCTGCTCCCCATAGGCTTTACCTGTAATTCACGTAATGAAAAGGTCCAGTGTGGTGCATTTATGGCGATTTACATTTTTATTTATTTTTTTACTAAATTTGTGCCTCTCTTACTTATTAGTAATGCACAAAGCACAGTTAATGTCGTAGACATGACCAGTACAGATACACTTTTAAGGAGTGATATTTTGCTTTTTTTAAATGGTATTATGCATTTTAAAACATTTCCCTGTGGTCTACATGAACAGTAAATGCTATGCCTGGGTCTGAATTCTTCATTAATTCAAATCCACAGGCCCATCTTCAACCCTATTTCTGAGTAATGACACCAGAAAGATGGTTTTGAGCGCTGGTCTTTTAAATGCAAATGAGCCACTTCATGCTCCTCCCCTCCAGGTTGTTGGCGGTGCTGCTCTGTCCCGTTCAACCAAAAACAAGTTATCGGCTTGAAGTTTGGACATATTTTCAGTATGGACGACAGCTTCTGCTGTTGACAAACAATTATGTCGTACTCAGAGAAATGTTCGTTGGAAATTATATGTGCAAATGTCGGAACGTTACTCGTAGACGTAACAAATTAAGCAGGAATTGAAACGTTGTAGAAATCCACTCGGTTTTTGCCAAAATGAATATAAAGATGGCTTTGCAGCACCCGGAGGGTTCAAATTCAAACTTTTGGAACTATTAGGATCCAAATACACAAATAAATATACCAAAGACTAATAAAAGTGGGTTGAGCAAAATATGACCCCTTTAAGCTAAATGTTAAATCTGTGGTTAGTTAGTCAAGATAGAGCCTACTTGACCGTTTCCTGATAGTTTTGCTCGGTGTCCTATATGGCGATATTATGGGACACCTACCTATTAATGCAGGAATATTTCAGGATCAACTTGTATATGATTTTATGTAATGTTTAGTTTCACTTTCGATGACTTGGAACCTCTGTGATAGTGATACCAGGCGGAAAAATGCCATGTGGAATCGAGCAAATGTCCAGTCATACTTTGGACTTTTCATACACAACACCTTCGTATTTTATTTAACTTTTTGAAGTAGTTTCACAGTGTGATACTAGTATTACAGGATATGAATATGTCACATGCCAACCACTAATAAAAAGTAAAACAGTGAAAGAGATGAAAAGGTAAATAATCACTGTCTTTCTGTTATTGTCCAATGCAGAAGCAGCTTTGTGACAAATTAGAAGAACAGCTTCAAAATCTTGACGCTGCCTTGAAAAAGAAGGAGCGGGCTGAGCGACGGTGAGTTACTGCTTTGTTGTTTTCTGTATACATTAAAATATTTATATAATTTTTCAGTGTGAGACCTCAACTTTTTATTTATTTTATTGCTTCTTACTTGGTACTTTTCCCACTCACTCACTTCTCTACAGTCTTGTAAGAAATCTTGGAAAAGTAGCTGATTGGTTTTGCCATGATGTTAAATGTTAAACTATAGTTCCTTTACTAACAAAGCTTTACGGTATTTTCTCCTCCAGGAAAGAGCGATTAATTTACGTTGGAATCAGCGTGGAAAACATAATTACACCCTCTGTAAGTACATGGCATTGTTGAATGAAGTCTTAAAAGGAAATGATTGTCAAACAACACTGTTGAGCCTAGATTATCAACTTTTCATCCCAACAGGTGGAAGTGGAAGAAGAAAAGCCAGAGGTCATATTTAAGGAGAAGAAAGACACAAAGCGGAGTAAAAGCTGGGGTCGAAGATCAACACGGGCAAAGAAAACAATCAGCTATAGGTCTGTGCAGTGCACTGTTAGTTACGCCCTAACAGTGTTATAGATCATTTTCTGTCTGGGTTTGCGCTGGACTTAGCCTCTCCTGCTGTTCCAAATACTGTTGGTGGAGTCACATAGGGTCAGATCAGGATACACAAGTTTACCTCAAACACATGACTTGCTGCCATCTACTGGTGAAAAACTATTAGAGCTGAAAATTAACGGCTGGATTTCATATCCACCTAAAAGACCTATGTATGAAAAAAAAGAGCAACTGGGTCTTTCCATGAAACTGGGTTCATTTTGGTATCTGCCACCTTCCCAGTTTTTTGGACCCAATAATAAGAGAAATTATGACATTTTTCCCCCCAGGATGTACCTAAGGATAACCACAGATAAATGCAAAAAAAAACCTGTGCTCTTGCTCTGAGCCATCCCAAAATGAATGAATTTCTAATCAATATTGTGGCCAGAAATATGACCAAAATTGGGACAGGAAAAGCTACCTAGGTGTCAGTGCATTTGATCTGGAAAACATGGCTTGAAAGGGTCTTACGAGGGCCGTTCAATAAGTTCAGGGCCTCACCCAGAACAGAACAACACAGACTGATAATTTATATTTTATTTTTCAACATAATCTCCATTTACAGCAATTCACTTGGTCCATAGATGTTCAAGCATCACTATCCCATCACGAAAGAATGTAACATCCTGTATTATAACAACCAGTATTTCTGGGTGAGGCCATGAACTTATTGAACAGCCCTCGTATATACCACTACAAATAAAGACACTGTGTTAAATTTGATGATCCTAGTGGTTTTTCTAACCCAGATGTGCAGGTTTTTCATGAATCTCAGTCTCATTCCAGGTTTTGAGCATGTCCACTGGGGTTACATGTGGAACCTGCCCATTTAAACACATATACAGGGGTTGGATTAAATAATGGAAACACCTTCACCTCAAGATGATAATGCCCCAATCCATACAGCTAGAATTGTTAAAGAATGGCATGAGGAACATTCTAATGAAGTTGAGCATCCCGTATGGCCGGCACAGTCCTCAGACCTCAACATTATTGAGCATTTATGGTCAGTTTTAGAGATTCCAGTAAGACGTCGATTTCCACCGCCATCATCTCTAAAAGAGTTGGAGGGTATTCTAACTGAAGAATGGCTTAAAATTCCTTTGGAAACAATTCACAAGTTGTATGAATCAATACCTCGGAGAATTGAGGCTGTAATTGCCGCAAAAGGCGGACCTACACCATATTAAATTATATTTTGTTGATTTTTTAAGGTGTTTCCATTATTTTGTCCAACCCCTGTAAATCGCAAGTGATTTTGCAACAGCGGTCATTTTTGTGAAACACTGTGCCTTGCATATTTGCTTAGATTCCCAAAATATTCCTGTGAGAGAATAAAAAGATATTCAAAAAAGTAGTAGCACATAATGTTCGTGTCCTTTTTACCGTGTTACATTTTTTACGATTTTTGTACGCACGAGTCAAATAAAAATGTTAGTTTCTTTAGTAGTTTCTTATCTCAGTAAATATTCATTTTTAAAATTAACCCAAAGTACTTCCAAACTTGCTTCATAACATTAGTCTACATCTTGTTTGAATTTTTAGCCCCTCTGTCCTGTTTTTAGGGACCAGTTTCAAAGAAGCACCCACATATGAAAATAGACAGTTATTTTCGCTATTTATTATTTTGTATAATTTTATTTGTAAATGTTGACACCATGTATTGGGTGTTAATTTGTGCTAACTGTGTCCGTTTTACAGATTTGATGAGTTCGATGAGGCGATCGAGGAGGCGATTGAGGAGGACATCAAAGAGGCAGAGGGTGGAGGTAGAGAATGTTTTCAAATAGCTCTTACAAGTTGCTCTGTGACATTTAATGTAACAAGTGATGTTCATTTTCCGCAGGAGCAGGTCGGGGTAAAGACATGGCCAACATCACCGGCCATAGAGGGAAAGACATGTCCACCATCCTACAGGCGGACGAGGGTAAAGAAAATGGCCGCCCACCACGCCCCAGCACCGGGCAGCGAAAGAAAAAACGCAGGCGACTCAACGACCTGGACAGTGACAGCACTGTGGACGAGGAGGAGAGTGAGGAGGAGTTCCGACTCAGTGAGAGGTGGGCAACGGCTTAGACTCCACTAGATATTTACATTACGAACTACTGCAGAAAATGCAGTGGTGTCGGACTACCATATCATCACCTTCCTAAAGTAATTACCCAAGTCATTTTTTCAGATTTTCAGGAAACACAAAAAACTTAACCAGAATTTGAGTATTTGAAAATTGAGGCAAGAGTTGTATTTGTCAAAAATTTACTTGGGCATGTATTTTAAGAAGGTGATGATATTCAGCTTTACAGAATGAATGTTGGAGGCAAATTCAGTCGTAATAACATGGTTCACACTCATGAAAAACCTGGAAATGAAAAGTCACAAAATGAAGTGATTGGAGCTAAAATTTAGAGATGTCGTCCTCTCATCTTTTGGTGAAATCTGCTGTTTTGAGATGAAACTATGTCAGGTTTTTCAGTATCCTGGCCTGCATTATTAGACGACCTAGAGGGTTTGAGTGTGTAACCTTTTTAATTTTTGATAAGTTTTATTTGGATTTTATATGTATTGAAATTAGGAAGCAATATATTTTGATGACTTTTAAAAACATTTTTGGAAATAAATTTATTCCCAGAAAAATCAAGTTTGTCTTGGATCATTACAGTAAAGTCCATGCTGGAAACAAACATTTGACGTGTGCTTGTTATTTTTGCCTTACAGCAGTTCAGAGGAGTTTGTTGTGTCAGAGAACGACACAGAGGGAGACTGGGACAACGACGATAACGACAGTGACTTTGGCAGCAACACCAGCAGGCAACGTGTGTCTTCACGATCCAGGAAGATACCGAAACAACGGCGAAGCTCTAGAAAACGACGGAGACCGAGAGGTTACTCAGATGACGAAGAAGAAGAGACAGACGAGGAAGATGAAGATGAAGAAATAGGTACTTTGAGTCACCTCCAGTCCCTGTCCTTGAGCCAGGGTGTGTTAAATCCTGTTTTGTAACCTGTGGTTTTCTGTGTGCACCCAGTGACCGAAGGCTCCAGCGAGTTCAGCGACAGTGACCTGGACATGAGCAGACGGAGGTCACGGCGGAGTCGCAAGCAGCAGGTGAACTACTGCGAGACATCAGAGTCTGAAGGCTCTCAGGCAGAAACCAACCGGGACAAAGTAAAACCCAGACGTCGCCTGGACAGCTCCGACAGTGACGGTCAGTCTTGAACACTACACATTTACGTCAAAATCCTCTGTAATGGAGTTGAATTAAATGGCGAAAATAGATCCAAGAGGAGGGCAGAGGTCATGTTTTCAAAAAAGGAATTGTATACTGAAGCATGAAGTGAATACGATATTGATGATATCAGCTCTATATCCTCCTGAGACCCAGGCAAATAAAAGTTTTGGCTTTTTTTTTTTTTTTTTTAATACAGTAAATGATTGTCTTGTTTGGAAAAAGCATGATGCAACAGTTTTTCAGATACATTTAAATTTTTTTATGGAGCTTCCCTTGTAGTGGACAGCATTTTGTTTTTATCTCATTGGCCGATGAGCTATTGTGAAGGCACTGTGTCTGGCGGTGTCTTTGTTCTTATCTTCTCAGATGAAACTACTGGTTGGAGTCATTTCAAATTTTACATGTAGCTTCCTTAGGACAATGTCTACAAAGTTTGTTCACAGTTTTGAGAAATTTAGATTTTTGCTTCTTTTTTTAAATTTTTTTTTACAATTTTATTATTTTTTTTTGTTTTGCACATTTTTTAAATATTAAAAATGTGCCTTTACTTATAATGGGCCATATTTTAATAGCTTATAACATGGAAATGGTTGGCGATGTTATGTCCCTGGCCGAGGGGAAACCTGAAGATAACATAATTAAAAGTGCCCCACTCGTGCCATCCCCAAGAATGTGAGGCCCAGACAAAAGCAATTTATTCATCACGCAGAAGAGAGAAATCATGCCCAAAATAAAAAAAAACAAAATGATGTCACAACTCTATCCTTATCTAATCCTCAAAACAAGAAAAGAAACAAAAAACAAGTGGTGTGACCTAACTCTACTACTCTAATACTTTTGCGTTATAACGCAATCATTGTTATTTTTTGCATGTCCCTTCGTGGGCTCCATAATAACATGGAAATGGTCTTCAGTATCAATATAGTTACTATTGAGCACTGATAGGAAGTCATATATGGACTTTGATTTAATTAGTTGAGTTCTCCCCCAGTGAAAGTACCATCCACTTCTATTGGGAGATTGAGCTCCTGCATCAAGACCACAGGACTTGAACATAGCAGCAGAACCTGACAACCTCACAAATTCAACTGGGTAATGATTCTTGATAGAACATGTCGGTGAGCTACATGGTCACTGGTCCAGTTTTTAGCTTACCGGCCGACAAGCTGTAAGCTATTGTCGTCATGCGGTGTCTGTCGTCGTCTGTCGTCGTCTGTCGTCGTCGTCTGTCGTCGTCTGTCGTCATTGTCTGTCGTCCGTTACAAAAATTTCGATCGTCTTCTTCTCCGAAAACTACAATTCTGATTGACTTCAAACTTGGTATACAGCTTCTTTATGATGATGTCAACAAAAGTTAGTGAAATTATTTGGATCCACATCGGATTCTGGATTTGGTGCGACTTTGAAAAATTTCCCCATTATAAGAGATAGGAAGTGGATTGATGCAATAACTCAGTAAATATAAGTGATATCAAGTTGAAATTTCTACAGTCCAGCCCTGATGGGGAGATGACCAAAACATAATGGCCACATGCTGATCAGGATCTTCTTCTGGATCCGGGAACTTACGGAAAATTTAACATGGACTCTTATGCGGAAAACTTTCAATCGTCTTCTTCTCCCAAACTACAGTTCTGATTGACTTCAAACTTGGTATACAGCTTCTTTATGATGATGTCAACACAAGGTATTGAAATTATTTCGATCCGGATCTGATTCTGGATTTGGTGAGACTTTGAAAAATGTTCCCATTATAAGACAAAGGAAGTGGATTGAATCAGTAAGTATCAATGATATCAAGTTGGAATTTGAATTTTTTTTACAGATCTGATTGGAATATGACCAAAACATGGGCTATTTCTGTAATATAATAAATACACATAACTGGGTGATAATAAATGGCATCTGGATACATTTCCCAAAGCTTTTAATTTGGCAGGTAAGCTACAGGGCTATTGGTCCTTAGGGTGGTCCAACAATCATGGTAGAAAATAAAGTTTCAGATAACCTCAATTAGAACCCTGCATTAGGTTTTGGCACTCAAAAGTTGATTTAGAAAAAAATTTGGAAGAACAAGGAGATGGTTTAGAGGTTTCACAAGTTGCTGCAAGTTTCCTGGAAATTGACTAATTTTGCATTTTCAGCATAGCTGAGCTGACCTGCTAAGAGAAGCAGCAGTGCTATCAAAATCAAGGTTTTAGTGCTTCATCTAGCAATATATGTATTAAGTAAGGCCGCCGACATCTTTGGTACTTGAGTGAAGAATTGGTTGGCCTGGCATTCTTCGACTCCAGTGTGACACAAGAGCAGAAGCAGCTGATGGTTCACAACATGATGGAAAATGAAGGTTCAGAGGTTCCACTAAAGCGTTGTGATGCCCTTAAACAAGCAGATTATGAAGGGAAGCAGATCAGTGATTTTGTCACCACCAGCACCATGCATTTTTTTGAAACTTTGGATCTGCCACAAACATTCTTAAGAATTCCTCCAGAAGACTGGGCTGATGATGAAGATTTTCAGAAGGCTGCTAAAATTGTGCATTCCAGAAAAGTTGTCAGTGATATTGCTGAAAGAGGGGTGGAGCTTATTCAAGACTTCAACTGTAGCCGAACAAAAAATGAAGATCACAAACAGCACTTGCTCCAAGTTGTCAAAGAACACAGGAACATTTTTTGTAATTTCAATAAAGCAACAGTGGTTGTTGAACTTTCTAAGTAACATTTTTATGTGAGTTGCAGTTTGATTTGAGAATAAAATTATAAATTATTCTAATATGCCTTATTCATTTGGCTAGTTATGGTATGGTATATGGACTGGAAACAGTTCAGCAAGTGGCTGGGGTGAGAATGCTCAGGAAACTGGACTCTATTTTGAAGAACGCATCTCACCCATTGCACCATCTTGAGGTGTTCAGAGAGAGCACCTTCAGTCACAGACTGATCCCCCCTCGGTCCAAGACTGAACGCAGTAGGAGGTCCTTCCTGCCTGCTGCTATTAGACTTTTTAATATCGCTGTGCGATAAATTATTATTGTATGCTGTGCATACTTAGGTGTGTTAGGTGTTTTAGGTTATTGTATTATATACATTTTTATACAATATGTATTATTACATATTGTGTGTATATATATATATATATATATATATATATATATATATATATATATATACACATATATAAATCTCTTTTATTCTGTTTATTATTTATTTGTTCCATTGATGGCTGTTTGTGGGATGTTCATGCGATGGGTCAGAGTGTTTTTCTTCTTGTACTGCTGCTGTTGTAACAAAGCAATTTCCTGCAAAGGATCAATAAAGTATCTATCTATCTATCTATCTATCTATCTATCTATCTATCTATCTATCTATCTATATAGAGCAATCTTCACATGTCTTGTGTAACCTCTAAATATTAATTGATTTGCATAAAATTTGGACCAAAGTAATTTGGCCAGATATGGTACCAAATGCAGGGTTCTAATCCAGAGAATCTTAAAAAAATTTCTTTAGACCACCCTATTGGTCCTATTTTTTAATTAAAGCTGTGGAACTCCCCTGCAGAGGACAAAAATATATTACTGGGTGTCAGGAGGATTTATGTGACATCAGGAGGATATGTCACATTAATTCTAGAAGTTAAACAGCTGATGGTGCTTTTGTTTTCTTCTTGCAGCGAGTTTCTCCAGAGACTCCGAGGAGGAGACGAGGAAAACCAGAATAAAGAGGAGAGCCGACTCCTCTGACGAAGACTCCCGGCAGAGACACAGACGTCTAGCACTAAAACGCAGGAGAGCCTCTGAAGAAGACGACTCCGATGACGACTCGGACGAATCTTCAGAAGAGGACCGCCCCGTCCGCAAACGAGTGAACCGTATCGACTCGGACGATGACGACGACGAGGAGCCAGAGGAGAAACCCAAGGAGAAGAAAGGAGCGGAAGGAGAGGAGGGAGGCGCTCTGTCAAAGGGAACAAACCAAGTGGACTACAATGTGACAGAGCTGCCGCCCACTAACGGACAGAGCACGGTGAAGAACGTGGAGGGCTTCAACAGCCGGCCCGCTGCTGCCGCTCCAGGTCTCAGCCCACAAGCAGATCCACCCAAAAACGTGAGTGCCACACCAGCCGCTGCCATAGCACCGAACGGGCTGGGGTCCCAGGAGATGGCAGCACAGGACGATGACGAAGACGACCTATTAGGAGTCACAGACCTAGTGGACTACGTCTGCAATAACGAACAATTGTAAAAACAGCAAATGGTGTACGTTTAATTTTTTTGTGGTATTGTATTTTTATATTTCTTAACTTTATTATTCCCTCCCCTTCCATCCTTTGTCGTCTCTCTTACTTGTGTCATCTGGAGCCACCTCCTCTCGCTGTCCTGTTACCAGACCAGTGCTGTCCCTGTGGGATCGTACAGTGAATAAGGGCAACAAAACATCACAGCTCATCTGTCACTTATCAGTTGAACTGTAAACCTCCACTGCCAAACCGTTTCTGCTGTTGACTCGGCTGTTTTTAATGCATCACGTCTCAGTTTTTTTAAAATACAAATTTTCTTGTGTAATGAATTGGCACTGAAAATGTGAACTTTGCAGTTAGTTTAAGATTAGACTGCTTAATGACCTCTAAATAATGCTGGTGTGAACGTCATTCCATAACAGACTTGAAGTTCTCAGAATCTGTTGAAACGGCCCATCTCACAGAAGTTATGTTCATATGTAATTATACTTCTATTCATTGTCACACTTGTTAAAATAATTGCTTTTCTTTTCTTTTTTTTTTTTTGCTTTACTAGTATATTTAATGCCTTCAATTTGTTGCATCCAAATATTTTCTTGTAAGAATCCACTACTTTTTATGCATTCCTCATTACCACAGAATCCAGGATTTTCCACCAGAGAGCAGTGTTGGCAAAGTCAAACTAGATGTTTAGGCAATAAGACCTTAGGTTAGTGGTGATTTTGAGACTGTATCTTACATTCTTAAAAATGCTAGGTTTGTTAAGTTAACAAGTTTAATCATGCTGTAAATCCTGTTGCTGGTTCAGGATACTTTTATCAGTTGGAAATCATGTCAACAAAATTTTACTATTATGAAAAAATAATATCTGTAGTGACATTTTAGTAACATATGGAAATGATTTCTGTGATAGGGTTGTTCAAGATTCAAGGTTTTATTTTATCCCATGAACTAGATTTCATTGTAAAAGCTTTGGATGATGATGCTAGTTCTTTCTTTCATTTTCTTTCTTTTTTTTTTCTTTTTGGAGGAAGGTAATCAGACTCACTCAGATCTGATGCTCTAACCCTCCGTACACCACAAACAGATGTGTCCTGTCATCAAAAAACACATTATTTCCATTTCTTTCTGTCCATAAAGTGTCACACACGTATATTCAACCTCATACATTATACGAAGGTGTGAATGTAGATCTGTGACCGACTAGATGACCAATGTTCATTTGTGCATGTCCACCCTTATCTCCACCCTTTTGGTAAATGATAGACTAGTATTTGTATATTGTATACATATATAGTATTTTAACTGTGCGCCGCCATCAGTATCAGTGGTGAACTCCCAGTTTTTCAAGTTTGTGGAAACAAAACTCGAAGTCAAACCCTCTTAAGTCCCTCCTGATCTAGTTCAACTTCCTCTTTATGTTACCTTACGTTTGTCTGTTTTTTTTTTTTGTTTTTTTTTTAATATTGCTGTATTTTTTGTATATCTAAACCTTTATTTGTTGTCATTGAGTAAAAATGTAAAGTGTCTTATTTTCTTTGTATATTGTTCTTCATAGAAGCAAATTCACGGCTTTTATTAACTAAAATAGCACTTGGCTCCCTTTTTCATTCATCATTATTACATTTAAATTCAAGCGGTAAGCAGCCACGTTTCTGTTCACATTCTCTTCACAACAATAACGTTGCAGTAAACGGCCAACACGGGGACCTCAAACCAGATCTGGATAATGAAAAAGCTAAAAACTGTTGAGTGGGACAGTAAAACTCAAACCAATGACTTCGCTGACCTCTGCTGAAGCCAGTCTGTGTGTATATCTGTAGTTTTTGCTGTAATATATTTAGAGGCATTTTTTTAATCATGGAAAAATATATCGGGCAATTCTTTGGGATTGCATGAGTTTCTAATAGTTTTCTTTTGTAGGGGAGTAATCTTGGCACACCAGTTTTTTGTAACAAAATCAGAAAACCTGGCATGTTTGATGGATGTTTTTCTCAGCTGACCTGTTACATAGTTGCTGAAGGACTTGTGAAGTAGACCATCATGCAGTCAAACTGCATCGGTAAGCATGCGCTGAACTACTAAAGGCATGTTTTAGCAGAGAATCTAAGACAGCTGGGTCCGATTAAAGAGGGGAAATGAAGCCTGTTTGTAAAATATTGTGTAAATTAGTCTCAGCATGGTCTTCACAAAGGATAAACCACTCTATTTATCATACCGTTTTGATACTGGCCATGGCCTAATCACGACTTCCAAGGCAGAACGAAGTCCCATATGTGCTGCACAAGGCTTCTATACACTATTTAGCTTTTAGATGAGCTGGACAGAACATAGCATACCCAATTCTAAAAGATGAATAATGTGTGTGTTCTGGTGGGTTGAGTCAGAGTAAAGGAATATGGATGTCTGTGTGCTGTATGTAACCATGTTTTATATTCTCCACAGAGGAATGGAGAATGTACTCATATGTGTCTGACGGTTATGAAATAACCAGTAGCAAGACCTGCATAGGAATGATAGAGGGGCCTGATGGGAAGAATGGAGGAAGTCTGTGCCAATGACTGAAGTGTTATCAGAGTTCTCTTATTTACCTCATGATGAATCTGGGAGGAAAGACGCCCTGTCCACTGTGTATAGATCCTAGTAGACTGGTCCTTGGTGTTTTGTCTGCTCCTTACATTTTTGTTAACTTTACTGTTATTTCTTATTGATCTGATCTTGTACATTTGTCATAATAAAATGGGTTTTAAAGCCTCATACTTGCTATTATCCCTGATTTGTGTTCAAAGCTGGATTACTAATGGGGTCCAGAACCAGAACTACGGTTTAGATTTTTTTTTTTCCCCCTAGATATATTTCTTAATTTTTAAATTTAGAACATTTACTGATAAGTTTTTTCAGAAGTGGCACTCATTTTCAGATTTTTTTTTTTTTTTTTTTTACTGATTTGAGAGTCCTGTTTGACTAGCTGCTGTTAAGATTGTCGAATATTTTGTTGAATAATCTGTGTATATGATCGAGCCAGGGCATGGGTGGGGTGGGGGCAGGTTTTTATTTATTTATTTATTTATTACCTCCGCCAAGGAGGTTATGTTTTTGCCAGGGTTTGTTTGTTTGTCTGTTTGTCTGTCCGTTAGTGTGCAACATAACTCAAAAAGTTATGGACAGATTTGGATGAAATTTTCAGGGTTTGTTGGAAAT
Organism: Sphaeramia orbicularis; assembly: GCF_902148855.1. Classification (NCBI taxonomy): domain Eukaryota; kingdom Metazoa; phylum Chordata; class Actinopteri; order Kurtiformes; family Apogonidae; genus Sphaeramia; species Sphaeramia orbicularis. The sequence goes on from NC_043970.1 coordinate 15,258,774, forward strand.
GGGATAAGGAAGAAATGATTAAATTTTGGTGGTGATCGGGGGTGGGGGGGGCCCACGGGGGGGGGGGGGGGGGGGGGGGGCACTGATCGTTACTGTGCAACATAACTCAAAAAGTTATGGACAGATTTGGATGAAATTTTCAGGGTTTGTTGGAAATGGGATGAGGAAGAAATTATTGAATTTTGGTGGTGATCGGGGGTGGGGGGGCCCACGAGGGGGGGCCACTGATCGTTAGTGTGCAACATAACTCAAAAAGTTATGGACAGATTTGGATGAAATTTTCAGGATTTGTTGGAAATGGGATAAGGAAGAAATGATTAAATTTTGGTGGCGATCGGGGGTGGGGGGGCCCACAGGGGGGGCCACTGATCAGCCTTGGCGGAGGTCTGCGCTCTCAGAGTGCTTCTAGTTGTTTTGTTTTTCTGTTTTTTCTCCCTTTCTTTGTCTGTGTTTCTTAATGTTCTAAATTTAAGGTTTGGATCTAACATGTCTAAATATATCTGGAGTACAAGGCTGCATGACTCAAGACTAAAACAGATAAAAACCTCAGTTCTGGAGCCACTTTCAGTCCAGTTCAGCAGAAATAAACTGAAGATATTTCAGTGGGAAAATCATACCACAAATGATATTCTGTGTTGGTTAGTTGGTGCTGCTGTTTAACTGAACCAACAGAGTTCTTAAACCTGAAGCCAGGATCAAAGAAAGTTAGACCTGATGATGATGATGATGATAAACTTCATTTCGCACATAAGAACGAACAAAATGATTAAATTTAACAAAAGGAACAGACAAAAAACACAGATTCAGAACAGAACACGTAAGATTATAGAAAGCAACAAGCCAAGATTAAGCAAAAAATGATGAGTTATTTCAATGTGTCCAAAACGGAGTAGGAAAAAAATGAGTTTTATGTAACTGACTAATCAATTTTTGACGACAGAACACAAAATTATGTCAATTTTCAGTTCCCAATAGGAAGAAAAATAAAGCAGGCCTATAAGACCTTCACCATCAGCAAATGTTACCATTGACTTTTTCTATTAAACTTTATGAATCCCATCAGACCAACGGGCTTTTCTAGAAATTTGAATATCCAATCTAATTCAACTTTATTTGTAAAGCACTTTAAAACAACCACAGTGGACCAAAGTACTGTACAGAAAAATAAATAAAAACCAAAATAACAATAAAATACAACAATAGATAAAAAGACATAGAACAACTGTAAAAAAAAAAAATATAAAAAAAAACAAAACATAAAAATACAAAAGAATAGATAAAACTTAAATAAAAGAATAAAATTCAAGAATGGATTAAAACATTAAAAGCTGTATAATTAAAAACAACAATAAACCAATACCAAATAAAACAACTGAATAAAAATAATACATTCAAACATCTCACGTGGTTTCAAAAGCCAAGGAGAAAAGATTGGTTTAAGAAGGGATTTAAAAACAGACAGAGTAGAGGCCTGTCTGATATGGAGAGGCAGATTGTTCCAAAGTTTAGGAGCTGTTGAAGCAAAGGCACGATCACCCCTGAACTTGGGCTAAAGAATATCATACGAATGTTTGTGAAGCTCCCCCCAAGTTCTTGAATTGGCTTAGTCCAGTGGTTCCCAACCTTTTTTGACTCATGACCCCATTTTAACCCTTTCATGCACGAATTATGAGAACCTTACTCAAAATTTTTTCCTGAGTGTTTTTATTCTTCTTTAGGTATGAAAAAAACAATGCAATTGAAAATTTTCTTCTGAAAAATACATTTAAAAACTAAATAAAAAAAAAAAAAAAAAAAAAAAAAAAAAAAAACATGAAAAAAAAAAAAAAATCTTATTAACCTATTTTTCATGAAGTTGCAAAAATGTCCACTCAGCTGGACACCACACGTTTAATTTTTGACACACAGAAATATGTGTTTACTGATAAATTGTGTGAAAACTATGGGGAGGGGTTGTGATTCTGGGGGTTTATACTCAGGAGAGATCTACATAATGTTACCAATTCATGTCAGAAAAGATATGTAGTGTCTTAAAACTTTAATAAAGATATGTGTAAAAAAAAACAAAAAAACCCAAAAAGAACAACAAAATCCATGAATATATAAGAATAGCTGTCCACTGTAGTGACCAGTATGCATGAAAGAGTTAACATCACACATTTCTGGCAACCCCAGAGACCCCAGACATTCAAAACAGAGACTTTCTTTTTTTGCTAAAATTAATCTGTTTTTGATCATGTAATAGTTTGCTATACTATGTTGCAGATAAATGTTAATTTCAGACAATATTTAGTCTACATAATGTATATTATTATGGACGGAGGCAGAAAAGCCAGGTGTAGATTACCGCACAAAGTGAGAATTTGATTTTCCTTGGTCAGGATATGTACAGTCAGTCCAGCTTGGATTTACAAGGCTGACAATTAATACTGAACAAACAAGAACTCAAAGTGTGAATTATGAAAGAGCTGCAGCATCTTAAAACGGACCACAATGAACATTTGACAGATAAACAGAACCACAGTGCTTCAGTTTCAGCTTCACAGTTTGTCATGTCTTTTATGGAATGGGATTGTCTCTGTCAACTCACTTAATAGTTTTTATTAGTAAGTTGTTGTTTTTTTTTATTTTTTTTTATTTTTTTTATTTTTATCAATTACTATAAATTTCAGGCGACCCCATTTGAATCCCAGGTGACCCCACGTGGGCTCCCGACCCCAAGGTTGAAAAACCTTGGCTTAGCCTTTATTATACATGATTTATTGCTTATCTAACAGGGACAGCACACACATCACAGTACACATATCAGAAATAGCTGAGAGTTAATTTTCATCTTTAGTTCCTGGACGTTGGGCAGGAGATAGGCCCACACAACAGTTGTAGAAAATCAAATGCTGCAACAAAATAAAGCACTATACAAAAGACTACGAAATAAAATAGTAGTTACTATGTCAATTCGAGCAATAATAATTAAAACAAATAGGAATCACAATCCATAAAGTTAAGTAATTCATCAATAAAACACACTGGCACCAGCGTCTTCATGCAGTGGGGGACTGGCTGTGGTCTTCTGCAGGACCTGGAGGTCAGTGGATCATCACCAGCTTCTGCAAGGACGTCACTACCAGAGAAGACAAAGCTACTGGCCTGAGGTCTGTACGTCTAAAACTGTACAGGCTAAATCTGTGCAGCGACGGCTAAGAGGAGCTTGAAGAGCTTGTCTTTAAATAGAAACTTTTAACCCACAGAGATCCAAACAGCCACTAACAAGCAAACTCATCTACTGATGTAATGTTTGATCATTTATGATCCACTAATCCTATCAATACATGTAAATAATTGGTGTAAAATGCAGTTGGTCGTCTTTTCATGGTCATCAGATATGACCCATTTGGATGTTCAGAGGCTCTGTAGTGATCGTAGAAACACTGTAATCTTCTACAACATTGATTCACCAGTAAAATGGTGAATCAATGTTGCCACTCCCTCACGTACCCTCCGATCTTCCTCCTCCATCCACCTCACTGTTCCCTCTGCTCGTCTCACCATCATGGGGAGCAGAGCATTCAGCTGCTCTGCTCCCCAACTCTGGAACTCCTTGCCACCGGACCTCAGAAACACCGCTTCACTCCCTGTCTTCAAATCCAGACTCAAAATGCATCTGTTTAGGACCGCTTTCTCTTTGTGAACACAACTGCATTGTCCAGTTTTTTATTTTAACCTGCCTTTTATTTTTACTCTGCTTTATTGCTTGTTTTATACTCTTCTGTTTTACTGTTTTACTGTACGGTGTCCTTGAGTGCCAAGAAAGGCGCCTATAAATAAAATGTATTATTATTATTATTATTATTATTATTATTTTTATTATTATTATTATTATTATTATTATTATTATTATTATTATTATTATTATTATTATTGTTATTATTATTATTATTATTATTAATAATAATAATAATAATAATAATAAAACCCATGGAGTTTGATCAATGACAGCGGATGGACACACTTGGTTTATGTTCAGTTAATGATAGATTTTGCTGAAAAAGTCACTTTTTGTTCAGTTTTCTCTGTTTTTGATATAATAACCCTCAACTTTAATCTGAGCTTTTATGAACATCTATATGATCAGTGACTTAAATATTGGAAGATACCTGATTTTCACTGGAAAAATGCACATACAGAGGATTATTTTATAAAAAAAATGGTGACAAATCACTTACGAAATGTTGAATATAGAGAAAGAATCATTTGGGAACTGCCACAAAAGTAGCACTCAGTCACACAAAGCACATCCAGATGGTACTGGATGTCTTTCCACATTGGCTGTATCAAAGCCTCATCAGTCATCTTTTGCTTCAGGTTGTTGATATCCCACATCTTTGTTCAGCAATATCCCTCAACTTTACTCTTGTCTTTTATAAACATGTTCATGATCAGTGAATTAAATATTGCAAAATACCTGAAAAAACACAAAATAGAGAGGATAATATTATAACAAATGGTAAGAAATCACATAAGAAAGGTTAAATACAGAGAAAATTGTATTTGGGAACTGCCACAGAAGTAGCACTGAGTCTTTATGAGTTAAGGAGAAAGTGATGTTAAATTTAGCAGGCTGTGTTTGGATCAAAATGATGTACCAGGAAGTTTGTTTGGGAAGAGACATTTAGAAATATGTTTAGATGTAAAATTTGTGGGAGGAAGCAATGATCAGTTCAGGAGAAGACTAAGTTTGGATCAAAATGTTGTGGTAGGAGTATCATGGTTTGGACTGGGAAAATTTTATGTTTTATTGAGAGACGTTGAAATTTCCACAAGGGTGTGACTTTTTCTGATGAAGTGATATGAAGTGTGAATAATAAAGTGTGAATAAGTGGTATGACTCTATTAAACAGAAGAATATAAACTTTTTGTCAGGACCTGAAAGAGTTTCACATTAATTTGGAGCTGGTGTATGAGGAGGCTCTGTTTAGATGGAAATAATTTAGGAGTAAGCATCATAGTTCATTTTAGGATGAGGTAATGCAGTTTGGTTCAGGGGGAATGTACTTTTAGATGCAACAGATGTAAGAGGAGGCATCATAGTTTGGTTTAGGAAAACATTAAACTGAGATGGAGAATTTGAACAAGGGATCGACTATGTTCAAGAATAAACATGGTATCATGACTACAAAACAGAATGGTAAGGCAATAGGTGGAAGCCTTCCACTGTATAGTTACTGCAGAGGTGAATATGTTTCAGCTGGAAGTACAGGGTGGGGAAGCAAAATTTACAATGAACATTTAGTTGTTTTTTCTCAGCAGGCACTACGTCAATTGTTTTGAAACCAAACATATATTGATGTCATAATCATACCTAACACTATTATCCATACCTTTTCAGAAACTTTTGCCCATATGAGTAATCAGGAAAGCAAACGTCAAAGAGTGTGTGATTTGCTGAATGCACTCGTCACACCAAAGGAGATTTCAAAAATAGTTGGAGTGTCCATAAAGACTGTTTATAATGGAAAGAAGAGAATGACTATGAGCAAAACTATTACGAGAAAGTCTGGAAGTGGAGGAAGCAACAAAAACGTACCAAAGCTTTTATTAAAGCTCTCAAATCCAAAATCCTAAAGGATCCAACCAAATCCATGAGAAAAATGGCAATTGAACTTGAGGTAGACAACAAGACCATTAGAAATGCAGTAAAATATGATTTGAAGATTTAAATTCTCTTGACTTTCAATAAACTAACTGGTCATACACTGTCTTTCAATCCCTGCCTCAAAATATTGTAAATTTTGCTTCCGCACCCTGTATATGGAGAGACATTTGTTTCTTTATTCATCAATCAAAAAGAATGGATTTGCAATTAAGGATTTGATACTGATGAGTCATTTGCATTTTTACGTTTCTCAGACATAGGGTTTTATACATATAATGATACACTCACAACACACACACAAAAAAAACCCTCAGATGAATTATTTATCTGACCTGACAAGAATGTTGCTCTAGCTGTGGGGGTCACAAAGTTTCAGAGGTCAAGAGGGTGTGGAGTATTAAACAGCTTGATATTTACCTCCACCAAGGAGGTTATGTTTTTGTCGATGTTGGTTTGTCTGTCTGTCTGTGTGCAAGATAACTCAAAAAGTTATGGATGGATTTGGATGAAAATTTCAGGAAATGTTGATGCTGGCACAAGGAACAAATGATTCAATTTTGGTGGTGATCGGGGGTGTGGGGGACACGGGGGCCCGCTGATCTGCCTTGGTGGAGGTCTGCGCTCTCCGAGTGCTTCTAGTTTTAACCTTTTCATGCATGAATTATGAGCACCTTAGTCAAGATTTTTTTCTTCAGTGTTTAGCCATGAAAAACACAATGCGATCGAGTTTTTTTTTCTATGGAGTTACAAAAATATCCATGCATTTAATTTTTGAAGTAAAGAAACGTGTTTAAAACCCAATATCAGAGAGTGATATGAAAACAATGAAATAAAAACATTTTTAATGCCGCTAATCGGATGTCTTCTCACATTTTAACATATTCTAATGCTAGTAATTACTCACTTCATGGAGATAATATGCAAAAAAAAAACCTTCTTGTCTAACAAATAACAATTGATTTACACTCAAACATGTTAGTGCAGATCAGGTTTATCAAGAACAGCAAAGTTACAGTAATGATCTGAATTACAGTGTATGGGATGGTGCATAAGCGTCTGCTGTGTTGGCTGATATGGAACTAAAACAACAAAACCCATGAATATACAAGAGAACAGCTGGAGAAGAACTGTCCACTGGAGTGGACAGTGCATGAAAGGGTTAAATTCAGACTAAATATGTTTTGAGTGGCTTTATTCAGACTTTTGCTTGTCTTAATGGGTGTATAAATATTTTTTCTTTAACATGAACAAATATAATTTTCACAATTTGCAACCTCAATGCAGACAAAGCCCCACACCCCCCAGGGATCTCTGGTGTGGTGGTGGGGGGTGGTGGTGGTGCGCCCCAGGTTAAGAACCACTGTCCTAGATGACAACATTAGGATTCATCAGGATCAAACTGTTAAAGTGTGAGTGTGGTTCAGGGAGTGTAAGACATCATTTTCACACATGGATGGACCACCACAGAGTAAAGACTTGAACCCCACTGAGAATCTTTAGGATGTGCTGGAGAAGACCAACTCCCCCATCACCAATAAAAGAAAAAAATGGTGCAACCATGAACAGAAATAAATGTTGCGACTTTACATAAGCTTATCAAAAACAATGTCACTGTGAATACATGCAATAATAAAAGCTAAAGGCGGTCCAGTGCAAGGTTATTATCGTTAACAGAAACTAACGAAATGACGAAAACTAGAATTGAAAAAACATTTTCGTTAACTGAAATAAATAAAAACTACAATTAAAAGGAAAAAACGGTAACTAACTGAAACTGTATTGTGTGCTCACAAAACTAACTAAAACGTATAAAAATTATGGATGAAATTCCCTTTGTTTTCGTCTTTGTCAATGTCGGATTGATATGAAATAGATTTATTTCGCTCTAGCAATTTTAACTAGTGGCACCATACAACACTTCACGGTCCATCACTTTTCGTCACTTGTGGTTTAGAGTCGTCTTCTGGTTCCCACTCTACCTGGAAACATGGAGACTAAAGTTGGGAGAAAGCAGCAGAGTCCTGTATGAAATTTATTTGAATATGACAGCGAAGAAGAGAAACGATACGACCAAACTAAAATTAATACTTAAACTAAACTAAAACTAATCATTTGGAAAAAAATGAAAACTAATAAAAACTAGTAAAACCTGCTCTAAAAATGAATCAAAACTAACTGAATTTGAGAAAAAAAAAGGCAAAACTAAATAAAACTAAACTATAATGAAAAATCCAAAACTATTATAACCTTGGTCCAGTGAAATATTTTGGGAAATCAGTATATAAACAGGCTACAGAGCATGGACATATGTTAAAAGAAAAAGTAAAGTTGAAGTACACATAGAAAAACAGTACCTTCTTTACACTGAAACTGTATCGCCATCATTACACAATTAAGCCCTTTCATTTCGGTCTTAATCCTAAATGTAAAAGGACAATAAATGAACACACAACAACAAGCGTGTATGTGTCTAACTGAAAAAGACATGAAGGGTGTGGCCGAACATGAACGCATTCAACAGTTAAACATGGCCTCCTCTGAGTCATGTTCAGACCGGTCATTTACCTGAAGCAAAACAAACAAAAAGCCTCCTATTCAGTCCATCACTGCCATTGTGGAAGACAAACTTTAACTGTGGCCACAAGTATGTACAGTCAAACTTGTATTTATTAGACTAACAGTCAGTATAAGAATGAAATATTTACACTTGTCTTCTATATCTGTTGTAGTATCTAAATACATTTACCAAAACTGAAATAATCCGATTCAAATGCTGTTTATTAATAAAATCAAGTTCACCATGTTTTGTAAATCACTGCAACTAGGCCTCATGTATGAATAAATGCTTTGTTATTTTATTAAATATTTATATTAACTTTACGCTAAAGTTAAGGTTCTATAAGGATCAACTTGTCAATCATCTCTTAAATTCTCAAATTAGACAGATTATTAGAGTCGTCTCCTGTTTTTCCCTCATTCATCCACTTAATCGACAGTGATGATTTCCAGCGTCTGTGTTCAAGGAAATCAGGAGCTGCCTTTTCACCATTTCATTTCCATGCTGCAGCTCACAGACAGGTAGTTTGCATACAGTTAGAGCGCAGCTCCGGAGGGCAGCGACACACAGTACAGTCAACAGTTCCCAACAGGCACTGCAGGAAACGCTAACAACACAAAAAACATCCTCGTAAAGAACCGAAAGAGCCTGAAATGAAACTATCAGCGGCTCTTTATTGCACTGTACGAAGACAGTAACAGATGTAGAAATATGTATATAATAAAGGATTATGGATGGTATATTTTATTGGTTATACAAAACAGGTTCATCGTCTTCACCTTGTACTTTACTTTTAATGCAACAATAAAAACTGTTTCTTGTAAAAAAACAAAACAAAACAAAAAACTCAGTAGAACCTTATTACGCTGTAGAGAAATGTTAATATGTACAAAATTACATGTTATCCAAATAAAAATGTAATGGTAAATCCATAAATAAAGATATACTGTAAAAGTCTATGAAAAAAAAATGTCCTCAAATATTTTAGCCTTTATTTTTAAAACAGTTTTGAAGTGATATAAAGGAAATATGTCATGGAATAACAGATATAAGACATTATGGACATGAGTGAAATTCAGTATATTGAATAGTATTTATAAGTATAGAATGTTTTGAAAAGACATGAATAAATATGTTAAATGTAGTATGTAATGGATATGAATGAAATGTGGAATAATAATAATAATAATAATAATAATAATAATAATAATAATAATAATAATAATAATAATAATACATTTTATTTGTATAGTACTTTTCATGGAACTCAAAGGCACTTTACATACAGCAGATAAAAACAGAAGCCAAACACATCAAAAACAGATAGACAGCAGGTTCAAAATATTAAATGTATACAATATTACACTACATAAACTATTATACATATCAATCTAAAGAATACAATACTTATGGAGATATAACAATAATAATAACAATTAATAACAATATGCTGTACTGAGTTATTTTAATAGGAATTGGACCCAAGGAAGAATAGCTGCTGCCTTTCTGAAGGTAATGATATTCATGATAAACTAAAGTATTGAAATATTGCACATAAGAGACAGAAACTGTTCTGGATTAAAGTGTGTTCTTAGTACTGTACTGTTGAAACTGCATGATTCACCCGATGTTCTTGGAGTGACCTCTATAAGTATTTGCATTGATGGGGTTTAGACTCTGGCAGCATTTGTATTTGCCATGCAGAGTCTAGTGAAATAAGGTGCATGCAGTTCATTTTCCTCTTGTGCTGGCTGCACAAACCAGTAGAAAACATCATCCAGTTCACAGTTTGTCCCTCAGCTTTGGAAGACACAAATGGATGCTTCTATGAAACTGGGTTCATTTTGGTATCTGACACTTTCCCAGCTTTTTAGACCTAATAATAAGAGAGAATTTAGACATATTTCCCCCCAGTATGTACCTAATGATGACCTCTGATAAATGCAAAAAAAATTATCCTCTTGTTCTGAGCCATCCCAAAATTAATGAATTTTAATCAAATATTGGGGCTAAAAATAAGACCAAAATTGGGACAGGAAAAGGTACCTTGACGTGGAAAACATAGCTTGAAATGGTCTTATATACCGCTATAAATAAAGACACTGTGTTAAATTTGATGATCCTAGTAGTTTTTCTAATCCAGACATGTGGGTTTTTCATGAATCTCAGTCTCATTCCAGGTTGTGTATGTAACCCATCGTGTCCACTTGCGTTACATGCAGAACCTGACCATTTAAACACATATAAATCGCGACTGATTTTGCAACAGCGGTCATTTTTGTGAAACACTCTGCCTTACATAATTAGTTTGATTCCCAAAATGTACCTGGGAGAGAATAATAAGATATTCAAAACAATTGTAGTGTGTACTTTTCATGTAGTTTTTTTTTTTTTTTTACCATGTTACATCCAGATTTTTGTATAAAAATAATAAAAAATGTGTTTTATTTGAACAATAGTTTCTCTTTTATCTCAGTAAATATTCATTTTTTAAAATAGACCCAAAGTGCTTCCAAAGTTGCTTCATAACATTAGTCTACATCTGGTTTGAATTTTTAGCCCCTCTGCCCTGTTTTTAAGGACCAGTTTGATAGAAGCGCAAAGAAAGTGCACAAGTTCTGTACTTAAGAAGAATCAGAATATCTTAACCGTCTTTGTAACAAGTCACAAGTAACAAATACACGTACCACAAATATTTAAAAGTGCCATCCAATCTGTACATCATATATAAAATCTACAATAAAAATACAAATAGAAGCAGCTAAATAAAAAGGTTTTGGGTTAAACAAACAGGTAAAATAACACAAGCGGCAACCCAACTCTCGTACAAACATCACATGTATTTTTCTGTTTTGAGTGTTGTGACTGCTGTTGGGTAAAGACTGTTCTTAAATCTGTCTGTCCTTGTCTTATTGTTGTTTATCGCCTGCCTGATGACAACAGTTCAAACAGAGTGAAACTATATGCTCATACAGTACTTGTGTCAAAAGACTAGAAGTGATGATTCAACTCCTTTTCTCAAGTAGGAGTACAAGCTATGGAATGGAAATATCAAAGCGTTCTAACTTCACTTCCAGTAAAAGATTGCACCTTCATCCTGTTATTGTGGTTGTAAAAATGAATGAATGAATTTTTCCAAGGGATGATCTTTGTAGGCTGTAATCTCTCTTGATGTTTGGAAATACAAAATACATCAGTGACCTCCTGACCCAGTATGAACCCACCAGACCCCTCAGCTCATCTGGATCTGGTCTGTTGTCAGTTCCTTGAGTCAGAACCAGACACAGAGAAGCTGCATTCAGCTTCTATGCTCCACATGTCTGGAACAAGGTTATAATAGTTTTGGATTTTTCATTATAGTTTAGTTTTATTTAATTTAGACTTTTTTTTTTTCCTCTAATTCAGTTAGTTTTAATTCATTTTTAGAGCAGGTTTGCTAGTTTTTATTAGTTTTCATTTTTTCTAAATGCTTAGTTTTAGTTTAGTTTTAGTATTAATTCTAGTTTTTTCATATCTTTTATCTTCTTCTCCGTCATATTCAAATAAATCCCAGACAGGACTCTGCTGCTTTCTCCCAACTTTAGTCTCCATGTTTCCAGGTAGAGTGGGGACCAGAAGACGACAAGTGACGAGAAGTGACGGACTGTGAAGTGCCGTATGGTGTCAACAGCTAAAATTGCTAGAGTGAAATAAATCGATTTTGTATCAATCCAACACTGATGAAGATGAAAATGAAGGGAATTTTATCCATAATTTTTATCCATTTTTGTTAGTTTTGTAAGCACACTGAGCAATTTTTGCTCTGTCTTTTTGTCCTGTCTGGAAACTCTATCAAGTACCTGCCGAACAGGTTCAATGTATGTCTTGCTGTAATGCCAAAAGCAATCACCTCATCTGGGAAACAAATCTACCCACGGGTACAAATAAAGTAACCTTGAACCTTAAACACAATACAGTTTCAGTTTGTTATTGTTTTTTTCTTTTAATTCTAGTTTTCATTTATTTCAGTTAACGAAAATGTTTTTTCAATTCCAGTTTTCGTCATTTCGTTAGTTTTCATTAACGATAACAACCTTGATCTGGAACAAACTTCCAGAAAGCCTCAGATCAGCTGAAACACTCAGTTTATTTAAATCCAGGTTAAAGACCCACCTGTTCTCAGCTGCATTTGAATAGAGTTTTTATTCATCAGTTCAGATCTGCACTGTTTCTTTTAAGCTTAAAGTTTTTATCTGTTTTCTATGTTTATCTGTTTTATCTGTTTATCTGTTTGATCTATTTTCATTCATTCATTTTCTGAACCTGCTTTATCCTCACTAGGGTCACAGGGGTCGTTTGGAGCCTATCCCAGCTACTTATGGGCTGTTTATTTCATCTTTTCTTTTTTTTTTTTCTCTCATGCCTATACTTTTCATTGCTTCCGTGTCGCAATGCTTTTAATGTTTTATGTAAAACACTTTGAATTGTCTTGTAGATGAAATGTGCTATAGAAATAAACTTGCCTTAGAAAGTGCAGAAAAATGTAAAAATACCCAATAATTCCCTCAAATTGTTTTTTTTTTTTTTTTTTTTTAAATGCTACTAACTGGTCTGTAGCAATATAGGGAGGTAAGGGGAAAAGCTGTCAGAAATATAAATATGCAATATAGAGATGGCTGAAATTGGGGCTTTGCTGCTTCCATCATTAACACATCAACATTTTGCATATGTGGGAATCTGAGCACCAGCTTTTCTTGTCTTTTTTTTCTCTCACATGGGCTGCAGTTTGTCCAGCTCAACAGGACAGAAAGTGCCATCACATATGTGGATTTAACCATAACCATATACCCAACGGTCTGCAGATTCTGAACATCTTTTTAGTGTGTTTGAATGCATTTTTAGAAACTCTATAATCCCACTGAACAATTGAAACAGAAAGAAGCTACAAAGGAGAAAGGGCTAATTTACGTAGCAGTTAAGGCTGTGGCTCCTCTGTGCTTGCTCCTGTTACTCAAACGTGCCTTTTGTCTGGGCCCAGGGCTTGGTCCGGGGCCAACATTTGCATGCTATGGGCCACTTGAATGCGAAGCTCCCCGGATTCTCACTGCCTGACATGCAAAACCAGTGGGGGACCAGTTAAAATGGCGCACGCGCACAATCAACACAGGTGTGTTACAGTCAAAACACTTAACATCCACCCCCCCACCCCCCCTAGCTGCTGCCTTACTTAACTCTAAACCTTCACCACTCTTCCCAGAGAGTGTTATGAAAATGAATGCAGTGATTTTACTCTGATACTGTAGCTCAGTCATCGAGGGACGAGGGTTGGATGTTGAGCTGAGGTGATACCACGACTGGTTTTAATGTCAGGTAGATCCAAATCATCATCATCATCCACATTAGAAGAAGAAGAAGAAGAAAGACTTGAAGATGCCAAGAGCTTTTCTTGTGAAAAAGAAGCGTGGGGCCTGTGGTGCATGGCGATGGAAGGAACCGGAAAATACAGAGTGGAAAGAAAAGGATTCGATGGGTAAGTTCAAGGCCATTTTGGCAAACCTTCTCCATCCTCTTCATGCTGAGTTTCAGCTTCTTCCATCTAAGAGAAGATACATATTCCCCTGCAGAGCCAAATCAAACCGATAGCTCAAATCATTTGTCCCATCTGCCGTTAAGTTTTTAAATAGTCTGTAGACGAGCCTGTTGGGAACAATGCATCATTAACTATGATGGCTTTATTTATTTATTTATTTACTGTATTTATTGAATTTACTGTTTTTATTGTACTATGTGAGATTGATTGTTTTGGTGATATGTGAGATATGTACACTTCTGTTGCAAATCAAATTGCCCTTTGGGGACATGAAAGATTTTTCAATTCAATAATTTCAACTCAATTCAGTCAATAAGACTTTCAGGATCGCTGTTATTATTCAGGAAGAAAACCTAAGGTCACCAGTTTAACTCATGTAGATCATCCAGTGTTGTGTAAAGTATTGAAAGTCAAACTTGAGTAGAAGTACAGGTACTCTACTAAAAAAGTACTGTGGTAGAAGTTCAAGTCAGCAACTGAAATGCTACTCAAGTTCATGTTAATAATAACCAAAGGGAGTCAGAATGTAGGATATTATAAGGTTTATCCAGGATTTTAAAACATGGTAAAGGAAAAGACAAGGAGTCAAACTACTGAAAATGATTCCTACATCACACACTTCAAAAACAAGGTTTCACAAACCTAAACAGGAGTAGGCTACTGCTAGGATTAGAAATGTCAGAATTATGAAAAAAAAGGAAAAGAAAACTATAAAGCTTATGTGGCACCTCCAAACATGGAGCCCAAATTATACCTCGCAAACAAGGAATCCAAAGTCTGAACCACTGACATAATACCAACCTGTTTATGGCATAGTTTCTTTCAGCTCTCCCTCACATCAACAGATTGTCGACAGGTTGAGTGTGGACTGTTGTTTGCTCTAGTGCATTATGCGATTAGGCCCAATGACAAATCAGCTTCCTGACTTTGTTGCAGTGGTGGAAACACTGAACAAGTGACAATACTGTGCATTAAAGGAGTGATATTTTGCTTTTTTAAATGGAATTATGCATTTTAAAACATTTCCCTGTGGTCTACATAAACTGTAAATGCTAAGTGGGGGTCTGAATTCTTCATTAATTCAACTCCACAGGTCCATCTTCAACCCTATTTTTGAGTAATGACACCAGAAAGATGGTTTTGAGCGCTGGCCCTTTAAATGCAAATGAGCCACTTCATGCCCCACCCCCTCCAGGTTGTTGACCGTGCTTTCTGTCACGTTCAACCCCTTGCATTCGTTAGTACAACCAACAACTGAACATTTTAAGTAATCAGCTCAAAGTTTGGACATATTTTCAGGATGAACTACAACCGCTGCTGCTGATAAACAATTACGGCGTACTCGGAGAAATGTTCATCGGAAGTCTTGACCTTATACGTGCAAATGTCATGAACGTAACAAATTAAGCAGGAATTAAATGGGTTGTAGAAATCCACTTGATTTTTGCTGGAATGAATATAAAGATAGCTTTGCAACACCTGGAGGGTTCAACTTCAAACTTTTTGTACTGTTAGGGTCCAAATACACAAATAAATGAACCAAAGACTAAAAATGGGTTTAGCAAAATATGGAGGGAGCCGTGGCTAGAGGGCTGGAGAGACAGCTTGTGACTGATGGGTCGCTGATTCGATTCCACGGACTGGGAGAAAAAGTTGTTGGCTGATGTACTCTTGAGCAAGGCCCTTAACCCCCCATTTGCTCCCTGGGTGGCTGCTATCCTTTAGTTTGCTGTGTGTGTGTTGTGTTCCTGCATGTTCTAGAGATGGGCTAAAAGCAGAGGTTGAATTTCAGTGTGTGGTAAAATGTACTGTATACTGACAATAAATCTGAGTCTTAATCTTATGACCCCTTTAAAACTGTATCGGAGTAGAAGTATGCACTGTAATTAGGAAATGTAGTGAAGTAAAAGTAAAATTAAACAGAATAAAAATGACTCTAAGGCTAGTGACGTTCATTTTGTCTTCTGTTAATGTAATTATACTTTTCTTTCTTTTCTTTTTTTTCTTTTGTTCAGTCACAGTCGAAACTGTCAAGCAGGTAACATCTAAAAACTATACCTTGTCTGAACAAAAGAAAAAAAAAATAAAAAAAATAAAAAAATTACTCTGTAAAGTACAAACTCTCCCCAAACACATTTGAGTACAGTAGTGAAGTATTAGTACTTTGTTACTACAACACTGAGTTCATCAGTGGTAAACTGTTCTTGGTTTCTATATTTTCCATGACTCTACAGGACAGGTTTTGCTTCTGTCCTTCTCAGCAGGTGACGGTGCTTCAGACCAGACGTCCTGTGGTCCTGACGGCCAGATGCCGGTTCCTCCACCTCAGCCGGTCCCTGCTGTAGGATCCGGGTCAACTCCAGACATTAGAGTGCCAGTACCTTTGGCAAGTTCAGGGGGTGCCCGGGCCGAACCGGGGCAGGACTGGTCCGCACTGATGCTGCAGGGCTCCTTCTACCACCACAGTGCACTGGCCCTGGTCAGCAGAGCCAAGGTAAGGACGGTCACACAGAACCAACCAGGGTCAGGAACACTAGGACTAATGAACTGAGGAAAAGCAAGTGTAAGAATTATATGGATTCCCTAAAAAATACACAGAACACAGTATTGTGAGTTTACAAATCTAATGGAAATGAGCCAAAATTTTATTAAAAGTCTTTACTTTCCATCTTTTTCTGTTTTCTGTTTTTCTGTTTCATACAATAGACTAGTTATTCTAAAAAAAAATTTGTTGCAGAAAATGGCAGCACATCACACCTGACATGGTGGCGAAAGTCAAATACATTTTAGAAATACATTTATTTAGCATTCAAATGTTTTAGACAAAATACATTTTCTGACCTGAACTAAGCAGAACTCAGCTGAACTAAAAAACCTGCTTTAATATTGGTGTCCTCTGTAGGGGAAAAGACTTTCACAGCTTTACCTTAAAAAAAAAAAAAAATCTGAAAGAATTATTGCATTATACTGTTTCCAATCAAGACAATTATTTTATGTGAAAAAGCCAAAACTTTTACTTTCCTGGGTCTCAGAAGGTTAAAAAGTTCAAAAGTAATCATCAAAAACTGACATGGAAAACAAAAAGTAAACACAAAATAACAACAACAACAACAACAACAACAGCAACAACAACAACAACAACAACAACAATAATAATAATAATATAAAAACTCATGAAACCTGCTAAATTAATGTAATCACAGTAAAGACCAGTAGTTTCCTCAGTATAAACATGTGCTAATGGTGACTGTTATTGATATTTGCTGTGTTGTTTTCATGCGTCTCTTTGCAGTCCCGTCCTCGTAGCTGCCCCAGTTCAGGTGACTTTGTGTGTTCAGTTTGTCACAAAGTCTTCCCCCTGCAGCGCATGCTCACTCGTCATCTCAAGTGCCACAGTCTGGTGAAAAGACACCCATGTCGGTTCTGCGGCAAAGGATTCAACGATACCTTTGACCTCAAGAGACATATGCGGACACATACAGGTACATCAACAGACATTTACGTGAAATTACATCCTATTGTTTTTGAGATATTTTTACTCAGATCTGCAGTCATATACAGTTTGTCGGTATTTACATTTTATTATACTTTATACTTCCATTTCATTGTATTTCATTTAGAACAGGGGTTCCCAAAGTGGGGTACGTGTACCCCCAGGGGTACTTGGAAGAAGTCCAGGGGGTACTTGACATTTTTTTGCAAAAATACATTAAGTAAGTCATCATGTACTGAATACAAAATAAATACTAAGAATTAATGCTGATATATAAAACAATAAATACATTCATTAATAGTTTCATTGTCAATCATCTTGTTTAAGTTTTTGTAACATTCTAAGAACATTTCTATTTCATATTATTTAAAATGAGTTTATATGAGTAGCTAAGTAATTATTTTTGTTGATGAAAGGTTCATTTATTAATTAATGACCAATTTATTCATTTATTTTTTCTTATCAGTGAAAGAGGGTACTTTTCTATTTATATTTTGAACACAAAATTTACTTTAAAAAATGTGTTTTTTTTTTTTTTTATATATATCACAGTTAAATATATGTTGTTTGTTTACAAAGTTTTAAAGTATAAACAGACACAATTGGCACAGGAGCCAATTTTGCCAAATTTTTTCCCAATCAAAAATGCTGAAGTGAGAGTTAGGGGTACTTGGCTAAAAAAGTATATTTCAGGGGGCACTCCGCTGTAAAAAGTACTTGGCCAAAAAAGTATATTTCAGGGGGCGCTCCGCTGTAAAAAGCACTTGGCCAAAAAAGTATATTTCAGGGGGTACTCCACTATAAAAAGTACTTGGCTAAAAAAGTATATTTCAGGGGGTACCTCACTGTAAAAAGTCTGACAACCCCTGATTTTGATCTATGTACTCTAACAACATTAATTTGTGGACTTCATTATATTTACACTATTATGCTACATTTATGTGACAATGTTAGTGCATTTTCAGTTGAAGATTTCTATTCAAAGAACTTTATGTACCTGTTCAGTACTCCGTTTGTATAAAAAACATCAGTACAAGCACAAAGACCATAACATTCCCATGTAATCCTATATCCATACATACATAAATGTGCATCTTTGAGAGAAATGCATTAAAATGTCACCTGTAAGAATAATTTAGGCTTAAAACTAGAAAGGTCAACGTGTGTTGAGTAATAAATAAATAAATGAATAATGGTTTGGAAATGGTTCAGACCCTCAGAATAGGTCTGTTGTTCAAACATCTAATATATCCTGTGTTGTGACGGTAATTCAACTTAATCTGATGGTTTATTTGAAAGATTTGATGCAGTAGCCCATTGGTAAAGATTAAACCAGAGCCTTTAAATCCTTTTGTCTTCTGACGTCCTGCAAAAATGGAT
Source organism: Sphaeramia orbicularis (assembly GCF_902148855.1). Lineage (NCBI taxonomy): Eukaryota > Metazoa > Chordata > Actinopteri > Kurtiformes > Apogonidae > Sphaeramia > Sphaeramia orbicularis. Next base: position 15,277,426 of record NC_043970.1, read on the forward strand.
TACATTTTCAGATGTCTATGAGGTCCAAGAAGTGACACATTTTAATATTAGAGGGTTTTTTTTGTTTCTCTCCTGTTAATCATATGATAACTCATCGGATTTATATGTCGTCAAAGTTTATAAAACAAGATGTGAAATGACCTAAACTGGCTTCAACTCAGCAAACACAACCCTAACAGGCTGCTTTAACACTGACGCTTCACTATTAATAATGTAATGAAATCATAAATAAGGGAACCAACTGGTACACAGACTTCAGTACTTCATTTTTTTCCTCTAAGTAATGTTTTTCATGCTGTATTCTTACATTACTGGCATTTTTTATTAAGTAAAGGATCTGAATACTTCTCTCACCACTGAATATTTGTCTCTATCTTCTTTTTCTCTGTGGAAATGACTGATTTTATGTGACTGATCTGAATTTGTGCATACCAACTGTTTCCTGCACTGTCAACATTCACATGGGTGATAAATTGCTTAGTTAAACTGTTTACTTAGGGAATATTTCTGTTTATAGCAGGGCTGTCACACTCATTTTAGTTCATGGGCCACATACAGTCCACTATAATCTCAAACGGACCTGTAAAATAATAGAAAAATAGCCTGTAAATAATGACAACTCAAACATTTTCTCATGTTTTTGAGCAAAAAAGTAGAATTAAATTATGAAATTTTTTATTTTTACAAATCCTACATATCCTTTCACAAAAATATATGACTAACATGTGAACAACCTGAAATTTCTGATTACAAATAAGTGCAATTTTAACAATATTATGCTATGTTACAGTTTGGAGTTTGGAGTCGTCGTTATTTATAGGTTATTCTGCTATTATTTTACTGGTCCGACCAACCTGACATTAAATTGGACTAAAATGAGTTTGACACACTTGACTGTTAACGTCTTCAGTTTAATTGGGAACCTTTGATGGGCTGGTTTTGGACCACGGGCCGTATGTTTGACACCCCTGTTCTATAAGGATGCACAGGTCATCCACAAAGGCTTTTTACACTTTAAAAAAATTATAACAAAAGCAGTTGATGAGATATGTTAATCAGATTTGTTCCATATACGCAGTGGTTGTCAAAGTGTTTAATCACATTGTGGGATCATGTGTACGGAAGAGGATTAGGGGCACTGGAAAAAAAGGAAAAAAATTAAGGTCTGATATAATTTTTAAATTATTATTCAGAGAAAAATGTCAGAATGAATTCTGGCTTTTTTACCTCAGAAATCTGACTTTAATCTCAGAATAATAATAAAAGTGTCCCTAATTTTCTTCCATACATGTGCAATCGAATCACTGGTTCATTTTTTTTCAATGACAGATTAGTTACTACAAATGTTTACCTTTACCTTTTGACTGAATATGCGGCACCACATGGATGACCTTCAACCAGCCATCATTAATTGATGGTATTAAATATGATAATTTGATGATATTTTATGATATTAATAATTAACATTGGGGACTGCATACTGGTGGGTCCCTAAATCAAACATTTCCACACTGGTGGATTGGAAGGGATGGTTCAATTCCCTGGACACCTCGTTCACCAGATACCACTCCCCTGGAATTCTTTCTATGGGGTAATGTTAAAGATATCGTTTACTGAACTACTGAACAAAGATACCGGACATCAACAACCTGAAGCAAAAGATCACTGATGCCATTGACGCCACTGATGAGGCTTTGATACAGCCAACATGGCAACAAATCCAGTACCATCTGGATGTGCTTTGTGCAAATAATGGTGCCCATATAGAGGTGGATTAACCCATAAAGACTGGGTGCTACTTTTGTGGCAGTTCCCAAATGATTCTTTATCTATATTTAACGTTTCCTAAATGATTTGTCGCCATTCATCAGAAAATAATCCTCTGTAGTTTGCATTTTCCCAGTGAACATCAGATATCTTCCAGTATTTAATTAACTGATCATATAGATGTTCATAAAAGCTCAGATTAAAGATGAGGGTTATTATATCAGAAACAGAGAAAACTGAAGAAAAAGTGACTTTTTCAGTAAAATCTCTCATTAACTGAACATAAACCCGGTGTGTCCATCCACTGTCATTGATTGAACTCCATGGGTTTTACTGGTGAATCAATGCTGTAGAAGATGACAGTGTTTCCACGGTAACTACGGAGCCTCTGAACATCCAAATGGGTCATATCTGATGACCATGAAAAGATGAATAACTGTATTTTACACCAATTATTTACATGTATTGATAGAATTAGTGGATCAACAGGTATTAAACAGTTTAGATCAGTACAGGTTTTGGTCGATGGTGGATGTTTGGTTCTTTAAGGCAGTGTTTTTCAACCTTGGCGTCGCCTGGAATTCAAATGGGGTCACCTGAAAATTATAGTAATTGGTAAAAAAAAAAAAAAAAAAAAACCTTATTCATAAAAAAAATATATAGTGAGTTGAGAGAGACAATCCCAATCCATAAAAGACATGACAAACTCTGAAGCTGAAACTGAAGCACTGTGGTACTGTTTATCTTTCAAATGTTCATTGTGGTCGGTTTCAGATGCTGCAGCTCTTTCATAATTCATAGTTTGAGTTTTTGTTTGTTCAGTATTAATTGTCAGCCTTGTAAATCCAAGCTGGACTGACTGTACATATCCTGACAAAGGAAAATCAAATTCTCACTTCATGCAGTAATCTACACCTGGCTTTTCTGCCTCCGTCCATAATAATATACATTATATAGACTAAATGTCATCTAAAATTAACGTTTATTTGCAACATAGTATAGCAAACTATTACATGATCAAAACCAAATTAATTTTAGCGAAAAAAAAAAGTCTCTGTTTTGAATGTCTGGGGTCGCCAGAAATTTGTGATGTTAAAATGGGGTCATGAGTCAAAAAAGGTTGGGAACCACTGCTTTAAGGGTTATATGAGGCAAAAAAACCCAAAAAACCTTAAATATCTAATTTTCTTTTTCTAATAATTACCACAGATTTATCTATTCATTTGCTTTTATAATAAATGTGTTACATTGTAAAGAGACTTGACAGTATTTATTTATTACACTGGTCAACAACAAATTTATTGTTTAAGTTTTTTGAGCTGATTTAGGATAATTTTGGTGTGCTGAATCCAAAAATCACATTAATTTTGCTCAATCAGGTCAACTTTCTGAACTATGCTACATATTGGCTTTTTAACATTTTTGCTTACATTTATGGGCATTTTCACATCATATGATTCAAAATTCTTTCATATTTCTTGCAATAAACAAGTTCTGAAGATTTTACTTTTGCCAATTTATGATTAATGTTTTTTTTAATATTACAGGTGAATGAAATGGCTTCGACTAGAAGGTCTTGCAAAAATAAGCCTGACGTATTCTGCTACATCTGCGGTGAATACACCATTGTACCTAACAGGAATCCTGTTAGAAAATGATTTTTTTTCTCTTAAAACCTATTTTGGGTGAGAACTATATAAAAAATCAACTGATAAAGTCACAAAATTGTCATCAATTTTGTGAGAAGATCAAATTTTTCAAAATCAAATTAGCAAAAAAACCTGACCCGATTGAGAAAAACAGATGTCATTTTCGGATTTAGCGGTGCAAAATGGTCCTAATTCAGTTGAAAAACCCTAGACAACTTGCAAAAAACATTTTTTTGTCACCCAGTGTTATTGCTGCATATGCTCACAGTGGCAGCAGTGGTTTTTGGGACTTCTCCACTTGACCCAGTAGTAAAGTAAACTCCTGTGTCTCCCTCTGCTGCAGGTATTCGTCCATACAAGTGTGAGCTGTGTGAGAAAGCCTTCACACAGCGTTGCTCTCTGGAGTCCCACATGAGGAAGATCCACGGTGTCCACCAGCAGTACGCCTACCGCCAACGTCGCTCTAAGATCTTTGTGTGTGAGGACTGCGGTTACACGTCCAGTCGACCTGATGAGTACTTCCTCCACGTGAGGCAGTGTCATCCTGGTAGTCCTGCCCTGCGCCGGTACTACCGCCGCCAGGCCCACGAGAACAGCAGCTTCACACCAGCAGACAGAAAAATCAACCCATATTTGTTGTACTCAAGCCCTGCATACTACATGTAAATCTGACTCAGTAATATAAGTCATTAACCCTTTCATGCATAGTGGTCACTACAGTGGACAGCTATTCTACAGCTCTTCTCTTGTATGTTCATGGATTTTGTTGTTTTGTGTTTTTGCACATATCTTTATTAAAGTTTTAACACATTACATATCTTTTCTGACATGAATTGGTAACACTGTGTATATCTCCCCTGAGCATAGTTATAGTTTTCACACAATTTATCAGTAAATACGTGTTTCTTCTCTTCAAAAATTAAACACATGGCGTCCAGTTGAGTGGACATTTTTGCAACTTCATGAAAGATAGGTTCATGAGATTTTTCTTTTATTATTATTACAATTTTTTAATGTATTTTTTAACTTTTTTTTTTTTTTTAATTTTTAAATTTATATTATTTATTTTTCATAGGAAAATTTTTGACCACAGTTTTTTTTTCATGTTTAAAAACAAATGAAAACACTCAGGGAAAAAGTCTTTAGGTTCTCATAATTTGTGCATGAAAGGGTTAAGGTTCTCCTAATTCATGCATGAAAGGGTTAATGAAGGAAAACAGCAAAGTTTAGTGGTTTTAAGTAAAGAAGTCTGTGTTTGTAAGCCGACTATTTATATTTACTAGGTTTTATGATTCTATTTTCAATAATTTCATGACAAAAAAATCTTCTTCTGTTTCCTTTCATTCTACTTGTATATATTTTTGCTGCTCAACAGAGAAAATGTCTACCATTAAAATAAAAATGAACGGTCTCTGCCTTGATTTCATTATATAGTCTCTAAATGACAAGCAATGAACGTAAGTGTTGAATTAAATATTATTAAAACAATACGGTATTTAAGTTGGTATGAAGCTTACAAAATGTTAAAGAGAATAAAAATAAGACAGTACATTTAATTTCACCACATAAAAAGATCTGGTAACCCGCACTTTGTTTCTTTGTAAATTAAATGCAAAATAATGCCCTAAGGCAGCCTCTCACATCATGTCTTATTCTATGGTGATTTACACTTGAAAGTAGGGAATCTTCGGTGTTTTCCAATAAACTGTGGAACTGTTTCCTGATTTGCATGTGTTTTACATTCATCCTGGATCACATTATGTTTACATTCAACATGCTGAAGCACTGAGCCCGTTTACATGCGTACCAATACTCCGATCATTATCCAATTTCTGGAGTTATCAGACTGTTCAAGTGATTATGTAAACAGGATAATCTGATAGGCTTTATCTGACAACAGCAGTACTCTGATTATGAGAAATCAGATTAACACGCCTAGATTTCTCCCCAGTACCCTGATGTCTTCATGCATGTATACAGGGTAATCTGATTTCTTTCATTCTTTTACATCTGCACATGTGTAAAGAAAAAAAAAGTCAATATAAACTGAAGTTCCGCACTGACAACGTGAGCCTAAGGAAAAAGGTAAACAAATATCCCCTTGAGTAAATTTGTCTGCCACTTCACATTGTTATATTTTTTTCTATTTTTTTTTTTAACTATATTTTTACTTATTGTTGGTTCTTCATCTTTATTGTCTTTAATTTATTATTATTATTTTTTTTATTTTGTCTTTTTTGTGTAATTAATTAATTTATTCTTGTAGTTTCTTTGTCTTCTTATTATTGGTTTATGATTATTGTGTCTTGGAATGTCTGATGTAGAATGTAGACTCTTGTTATATTCACATTTTTTGTATGTTCTAGTGTTGAATAATAAATAAATAAATAAATAAATAAATAAATAAATAAAGAATAAAAAAAGGTAAACAAACATGGCACAAAGCAGCAAAAAGTCGGCAAAGACTCACATCTGGAGTGAAGAGGAAACAAATTTCATGCTACAACAAATAAAAACTGTCAACATCCTCCATCTGGTTGATGGGAGGAAATAGGAATGGCAACATATTCCAAAAGTTGTCCTTCAGAATGTGCGAGACAAGAAAATAACAGGAAGTGTATGTCTTACGTCATAACACACATACGTACTCCAAAAGAAATCAAATAAGTTACCTCACCAGAAGGAAAGATTTGTTTTTCATTATGTGCTCATAGAAATGTCAACAAAAATATACTAGCATTATTTCAGAAAGACATTGTTTCTACCCTGTGTGTAATGTCATATTGGAATCGTTTTGTTGATGATATTGTTTGGATCAAAGTTCGGATGATTCCCCAATGAATACCTTATCACCAACAAGGTTAAAGAAGTATCCTTCAGAATTCTTCACAAATATTACCCTGCTGACCACTACATGTTGAAATAAAATTAAAAAAAAACATTAATATAAACTGTTCTTTTTTTGAGGGGACCATCCAGAGACTGTGCAACACCTCTTCTGGCATTGTTCATCCACCAAGAAACAGTGGAAGGACTTCAGCAGATTTATTATCGACCATGTTTTCAAAGACTTTGTCATATCCTGGAAAAATGCATTATTTTGTTGTTACAGATACCCCAAAAAGGAAAAGGAAAAAAAAAAAAAATAAATAATAATTAATTTATTTCTCTTACTTGCTAAATTTTTTATTCACAAAAGTAAGTTCTCTAACACAAAACCAAATATTATTTATTTTCTGAAAGATGTTGAACTTTATTTAAAGCAGTGAGATAAATCTGGAAAGAAAAAGGCTATAAAAACCATCAGTATTTGCTCTGATTTGGACTTTGGATTGTAGTGTATTCCCCCAGGCAAAGTTTTTATGTTCTTTTCTTGTTGTATACATTGTCTGTATAGTCTACCTCTTTCAATAAAGATTTAATAAAAAAAAAAAAAAGGAAATAAAATAATGGACTAAAACACGCAAGCCAGGGTTTTTCGATTATCGTATTTCTGAAGTGCAAGTAAAAGCGTCTCATCTGATTATGGCAATTATCGGATTATTCCCACTTATCAGAGTTTTATGGTCATGTAAACAGGCTCGTTGTTCATGTCATGTGATTCCTACATAGTCTGTCAGTGGGTTAATGGGACTGTTATATTAACATTTTAGGATGTACTTGTGGGCTTTGCTTTTTTGGGTGTTGACTGAGAAGAGTGATTAATCTTATGAATGTATGTTAGAAGCAGAGTTGGTAAAAAAAAAAAAGTATTCAGTGAGCTACATGTTGTGTTTTTCTTTCAAATATTAACCCTTTCATGCACGAATTATGAGAACCTTAATGACATTTTTTTTTTTTCCTGAGTGTTTTTAGTCCTCTTTAGGCATGAAAAAAACAACGTGATTGAAAATTTTCTTCTGAAAATATAAACAAATAAATAAATAAATAAAAATAATAATAATTAAAAAAAAAAAAAAACATAAAAAAAATAATAATGAAAAAAAAATTTCTTATGAACCTATTTTTCATGAAGTTGCAAAAATTTCCACTCAGCTGGACACCACACATTTAATTTTTGATGCACAGAAACATGTATTTACAGATACATTGTGTGAAAACTATGGGGAGGGGTTGTGATTCTGGGGGTTAATGCTCAGGAGAGATCTACATAATGTTACCAATTCATGTCAGAAAAGATATGTCGTGTCTTAAAACTTTAATAAAGATATGTGTAAAAAAAAAATAAAAAAAAAATCCATGAATATACAAGAGAACAGCTGTAGAATAGCTGTCCACTGGAGTGACCAGCATGCATGAAAGGGTTAAAAATTACTTAAAATTATCATACAAGAGTTTAGAATAAAGAGTTGTGAAGTTCTGCTAAAGATGCAGATGTGCTAGATTATAGTGATATGACATAATCCATTCACTGATAGTCTGAGGATTTATGTGACCGCTAGAGGGAGTAGTGAATCAGTCTTGTCCCATTTTGAGGAAAACTAACACCGCAGTGACCCAAGTGTCAGAAAGTGAGATGGGATGAAAACCACACCGGGAGAAGACACCGTGGCCCACAGTCTCACCACCCGGTAAGAGCCACTGAGAACCTGGGGAGACCATAGGAGAGCTGGTGTCGGTCTTCAAATTCTTCTCCTCTTTCAGTTGTCTCCATGTTTCAAAAGTATCTCCTATACATATACTTGTTTTGTTTTTCACTTTGTCACTGCGTGTTTGGGAATAATAAGAGGCCTTTTAGGTTTATCAGCATCAGACATTTGTGATCAGAAATGTTCCAGTTGCAGCTCAGTGGGAACTGGCAACCTGGATGAACAAACACTACTGACTTTGTGATTGGCAGACAGGTGATGGGCGGAGCATCAGACCCAAACACAACATGACAACATGAACAGTACTTGTGGGCTGATGCTTAGCTTTTCAAATGCAAATATTCTGGCTGGACTACTACTGTCAGTGATATCAGTATTTGAAATGAACATGATGCTTTAATGTCTGATGATATTCAGGGTCATACACTGTGAGTCCGGACTTTGAATATACTAAAATGCTTTAATTATAATGTACATAAATGATTTCAGTTTTATGACATTACTGTAAAATGTTAAGTATATTCTACTAATTTGTAGACATAGTTAAAAGTACTAAAAAGTTTAAGTTGAATGGATTTAAATCACTTAGTTTTAGTCACGACCACACCTTTTTATCTTGTTTTGCATTGTGGGTATTGATCATGTTGTTAAAAATGTGTTATTTTTATGTGCAGGGGTTCAGCGGGGTTGTGGTGTTAGTGTTAATTTGGATTTAATGTGTTTATGGTAATGTTTATTGGCCTTTTTGTGTTTGTTTTTGTATTTTTGTAGAGCTGCACCATGAGTGAGAGCCACAGGCCCAACAATGGCTTTCCTATTCATTTATAAATTTTGTTTTTTTCAGTGTAAATCTTTATGCCTTGCCAAATTAGAAGCACTTCCTGTACTGGCAAATTACAGTGAGCTAACTTCCTGCCAAACTTCCATCCACACTACAATATATTAAGTTGAATAATTATACAAAGCAATTTATATTGTAAAATATTTAAATTTAAATCAGCTTAGAGTTGAGTATAATGAACTGATGATATGAAGTCTAATGATTATACAACGTAATTGACCATGCAATAAATTTAAGTTAAATTAACTTGACATTTAGTGTGTTGTACTTAAAATAGCAATTCCATTCAAATCAAGCATTTAAGTTTAATACACTCAAGTGTTCATTACTCATTGCTTAATTTTTTTAAGGCAACTCAACTTATCTGGCCTTACAGTGTATTATGATTATTTGGAACATAATTCTTACATACAGCACCTTTAAAGATGCAAGAAAAAAACACTCCATCTTTACACTTAAAATGATGTGATCAGAATTTATTCAGTTTTAAATAAATAGAGCTGAATATAGCAGAGTGCAAATGTTGCTATCTTTCTTAAGTTTTGGTTGTTTCAGGCTTGTTTATAACATGTAGAGTACTATGGATTTAACATAAAAAGTGCAATTAATACCTGCTTTTCACATAGTGTCACGTTGTTTAAATAAACAAAACCCTACAAATCGGCTTTATACAGCAACATGTTATTTGTCCATCAGTTTCCCACCGTTTACTCTTGGTTCAATCAATAAATGTTCGACATTATCTGCACTTGAAGGGATGGGAATCAAGAACCAGATCCATCTGCGTCATACATTTATGAGCTTATCACATTCTTTTTGTTGATGGTTTTTGACTTTTTTCTAACAATAGGTGTGTTTTCACGAACATATTTAATATTTGAAATTTCACATTGGAGATTTCTTATTGAACAAAAAAACTCACAAAATTAAAAAAAAACAACAACAACAACAAAAAAACAACTTTCAGTGGCTAGAGATTGATTTAGAAGCAGAGAGGAATTTTTTATTTATTTATTTTTAATTAAATTCTGATTTAAGAAATGTTAAACTCCTGTGATTGTTCAGATTTTTGCTGTGTTTTCCCACATATTTCAATCAAGTCTGAATACTAGGCTGGTACAGCAGGTAGTGTGGACCAATAAATTAATCATCTTTCTTATCTGAGAAAGACGACATCATATACTGTACATTGTAGATAAAAAACAACAATAGAGTGTCCTGCTTCTTCTACTCTGCTTCTTACAGCCATGTGTAATATAGCCTACAGTGCCGCCTGCTGACGACACAATGAAGCCGAATTATTCCACTCCAGCTAGTTTATAGAAATGCATTATAATGCAACTTCTCAAAAGTATGCTTAAAATTTACTTGCTATTTTTTGGAAACAGAGTCAGTGACACTATAAGACACATGCTACAGAATATGATCCAAAGTGTGGCTTCATTTTATAAAGAAAGATGACAACACTTCTGGTTCGATGTCTGTAAAATAATCACTTGAAGTAAGAACAGAAGCATCAATAATAAGATGCAGTATCCTTCTGATGTTAGATCATGGAAATGCTGTGTATTTGACACTCTGCTTCCCTGTTAAGCTGCACATGTGTTGCGTGGTTAAAATCCTGCACATTACAATAACTCAAATCAAAATGGGTACAAATATAGTCTCATTTCATCTATTTTAGATGAGGACAGACTGTTTCTACAGCAACGGTTGAGGCTCAAGATCACAGCATTTGATTACGTGCTTGTGTTTTTCTTCTTAATTTTTTCCCCCACACAAGAAATCGATCAAGAATCAATAATGGAATCAACAAGAATTCAGACCAATAAGCAGGCTCGTTAAAGGTACTGGTGTCAGTTCCCATCCCTCTCAGTGCAACACGCCGTTCATCTACTTTCTGCACACACACCATTCACACTAAAAGACCCTGCAGTGGTGTGGCTTCACTTAATATGCATCAACCATTATAACACCAAAGCCACAGCCATTGTCATTATGAGTTACCTTCTGAATACTAAAACAGGCACAACAACAACATGCCTATAGTAGTGCAACACAAGTGCAAACCACTCCTGGGTGCAGATACATGATACATATTCACTGTAACAACATAATGCACCAGTATGATCTAAAATGCATGAAGATATTATGCTCATGGAGTGATCCTTCTGGCCCCTTTTCTGTGTCACTTCAACACTGACATAGTCTCCCATTCATGTAAGTCTCTCGGGTCTAAATATTCAGTCTGGTGAGCAGGTAAGGTAGTTCAGAAGATCTCCCTCATCATTCCTTCCTCCTCAGCTCCCAGTCGTCTTCTTCTGTCAGTTCTTCAGAAACTGGAAAGTCCACACACTCCTACAGTAATGACACCCTCAGCTGCTCTCATTCAAGCCCCTCTGCTAGTGCGGTGTAGGCTGCCGACGAGGGGGGGACGGCAGATCAGGGGCTCGGTCCTCCGTCCTGTTGAATGCGCCTCCTCAAGAGAGCTCGGTGTAACAGTGTCTGTCCCAGGCTTGGAGCTCCCCCCCTTCTGCACACACCAGCAAGTACGACTCACTCCTCACCTGTGGAAGACGAACCTGGACGGACATTGAGATGTTACATCGGGGTGTCAAACTTATTTCACTTCACAGATAGATGTACAGGGTGGGGAAGCAAAATTTACAATGAACATTTAGTTGTTTTTTCTCAGCAGGCACTACGTCAATTGTTTTGAAACCAAACATATATTGATGTCATAATCATACCTAACACTATTATCCATACCTTTTCAGAAACTTTTGCCCATATGAGTAATCAGGAAAGCAAACGTCAAAGAGTGTGTGATTTGCTGAATGCACTCGTCACACCAAAGGAGATTTCAAAAATAGTTGGAATGTCCGTAAAGACTGTTTATAATGTAAAGAAGAGAATGACTATGAGCAAAACTATTACGAGAAAGTCTGGAAGATACTATTAAAGAAGAATGGGAGAAGTTGTCATCTGAATATTTGAGGAACACTTGTGCAAGTTTCAGGAAGTGTGTGAAGGCAGTTATTGAGAAAGAAGGAGGACACATAGAATAAAAACATTTTCTATTATGTCCATTTTCTTGTGGCAAATAAATTCTCATGACTTTCAATAAACTAATTGGTCATACACTGTCTTTCAATCCCTCCCTCAAAATATTGTAAATTTTGCTTCCCCACCCTGTAGATATAATTTGGTGTGTATGTACGAGGGGCGAATGAAAAATTTTGAGACTAACATGGAAAGGATTAAGATATGAAGGCCAAATTTGGTCCATGAAATCTTTCATATTTCTTAATCCTATCCACTAAATTTCTTGGTCATAGCAATCTTTTTCCCTCTTTTACAGGTCCCTGAACTTTCTGTATCAAGTGTTTCCTGAAAAATGGACAAACTTCAGTATGGGGCTGATTTGTGACTATGGATGAGATTTGGGTCCATCACTATCAGCCTGAGACAAAGGAGCAATCAAAACGATGGAAACATCCCATGTCACCAACCCCAAAGAAGGCAAAGGTCGTACGTGTACTTGATGACAGCCCCATACTCAAGTTTGTCCATTTTTCTGGAAACACTTGATACAGAAAGTTCAGGGACCTGTAAAACAGGGAAAAGGATTGCTATGACTAAGAAATTTAGTGGATAGGATTAAGATATGTGAAAGATTTCATGGACCAGATTTGGTCTTCATATCTTAATCCTTTCCATGTTAGGCTCAAAACTTTTCAGTCGCCCCTCGTATATGTGTATGTGGCTGTATATGTAGGGGTGTGTATATATTTTATAGATAATCACAATATTATGTTGTAACACATGTGATTAGGTTCTAACAGTCTGAGGACTGGAATCAGGGGGTAGGACTGGATAAGTAGTGGCTTCTTCCTACTCCCTTTTTGGCACAACAGTTGTTCCATTTTCTATTTCTATATTTATATTTTTTAGGTTTGTCTTGTTTTGTTTTTTCCCCATATGTTTTGTATCATGTTTGTGTCTGAAATAAACTTAACAAACAAACAAACAAACAAACTTCAGGGGCCACATTCAGCCCAACATGATCTAAATGGGGCTGGACCACTAAAATAATAACACTGAAAAAAGGTGAATACATTACAACATATCTGTCAAAGAATGTGAATAATAACCATGAATAACCTGACATTTCTTAAGAAAAATAAGTCAAATTTTAACCATATTATGCCTCAGTTTGTCATTTACACACTGCATTACAACTTACAGATCACTGCAGATCTACAAATACACGAAACATTTCATAACAGGCAGAATATTGTTGACATTCTACTTATTTCTCTTAAGACATTTCAGGATATTCACATTTTTTGTGAAAGGATATTTATTTATGTATTTATCTAACCTTTATTTACCCAGGCGAGCAATTTAGAACAGATTCTTATTTACAAATGCAGCCTGGTCATAGTATAGTATAGCATAGATAGTTTGTAAATACAAACATTTTCACGTCATTTTACTTTTTTTCACTAAAAGAGAAAAGAAATTGAGTTATTATGATAGTATTTTACTGGTCTGACCCCCACTTTTCAGTGTAATTTTTGTATTTCACAGATTCATCTCATTGGACTCTTTTGTGGGCCGGTTTTGGCCAACGGGCCAAATGTTTATTTTCCATGAAACGTTTTAAAACTTATGGACAGTAATGCAAACAAACCAGCAAGCATAATATTAGACCTAGGAATAGTTAAACCAGGAGTTAGCAACCCGCCAAGGAATAGAGGAGGTGATGTTTTCTTCGGGGTTTATCTGCTTGTTTGTTCGTTTGTTAGCAAGATAACTCAAAAAGTTAAAGGCGGATTTTCATGAAATTTTCAGGAAATGTTGAATCTGGCACAAGGAACAAATGATTAAATTTTGGTGGTGATTCGGGGGGGACTGATCTGCCTTGGTGGAGGTCTGCTGCCTGCTGTCAAGTGCTTTTCTAGTTACTGACGTAAATATATTTTCTCTTCATTCTTGGTTTTAAAATGTGTACATTGAACGGTTAAATAGCAAGACCAAGACAAGATTTTGGAGAAATGCTTAAAAAGTACCCCTCATTTGTCCCTAAACACACCAATGAGAAATGTGACAAAACTCTCACGTCTGTATCCTGAAAATAATCCTCTTTTCACACCTTTTGTCTTGTTGAGTCAGGACACACGTGGGTGTAAGTGGTGTAACTGAATGACCTCCCAGTGAGGTTTATCAGAGTCACTGTAGACGACCTCTGGGGCCAAACAAAAGGAACAGAGTCCTCATTAGTGTTATCAGTGTCTGCTTTACTAAACACTGCCTTGTGCAGCTTTGTTGATTGTTGCTCTCTGCACATTTGCACTGTGTTTATTTGCAGAACAAGATAAAGTAACTGAATCACCAACAACCTCTTGCAGGTTTTAGTTTTCACTCATGTAGGAATTTCCTTAGAAACTTCAGAAACAATCCATGAACTGGTGGAGATACTCACTCACTAAAAGTTTAATACTAATAAAGCAAAACTAATTCAACCTATATGGTGTATTGAGACTGTTATTTTAACATATTCTACAGCAGTTTTATTTACATGTCCTAATGAACGACAGCAGCAGTGAATGGTCTATTACTGTTGTGTAGTTTTCATTCCAATAGTAGTTCAGTGTTTGTTTAATTTTGTCAGGTATTATGAGGAAATCAAGAATTGAAATAAAGAACCTGAAAAATATAGGATGAAAGAACTAAATTACAAAATGTACCACTGTTTTTTGTGGTCCCATATTGTGCCAGGCTGTTTTATTCTTGTGCACCATGAACTGTTAAGACTGAAGGTACAGGAAAACATGGCTTTTCCTGCAATATTTAATTTTAGTTTATTTCATAATCATCACTGCTTTGATAGTTTCAATCTCTTCTAGTTTTTTTTTCAGTTAATGTGCATGTAAATAGATAGCTCTTTTTATGTACAGGGTGGGGAAGCAAAATTTACAATGAACATTTAGTTGTTTTTTCTCAGCAGGCACTACGTCAATTGTTTTGAAACCAAACATATATTGATGTCATAATCATACCTAACACTATTATCCATACCTTTTCAGAAACTTTTGCCCATATGAGTAATCAGGAAAGCAAACGTCAAAGAGTGTGTGATTTGCTGAATGCACTCGTCACACCAAAGGAGATTTCAAAAATAGTTGGAGTGTCCATAAAGACTGTTTATAATGGAAAGAAGAGAATGACTATGAGCAAAACTATTACGAGAAAGTCTGGAAGATACTATTAAAGAAGAATGGGAGAAGTTGTCACCCGAATATTTGAGGAACACTTGCGCAAGTTTCAGGAAGCGTGTGAAGGCAGTTATTGAGAAAGAAGGAGGACACATAGAATAAAAATATTTTCTATTATGTCCATTTTCTTGTGGCAAATAAATTCTCATGACTTTCAATAAACTAATTGGTCATACACTGTCTTTCAATCCCTGCCTCAAAATATTGTAAATTTTGCTTCCCCACCCTGTATGTAGAATTTTTCCCATATTATTTTTGCCTTTTTTTTTTTTTAATTTTTTTAATTACCTTCTGTATTTATCTATACATGAGAGACAACAACTGCTGGCAAAGAATTCCTTGCATGTGTTTACATACTTAACCCAATTTTCTTCCTATTGAACCTTTCTTTAGTGATTTATCACCATTTATTATAATATTATTCTCCATATTTTGTGTTTTTTCAGTGTAAATCATGTGTTTTCTTGTATTTATTTTACTGATCACGATGATGTCTATTAAAGGTCAGAGTAAATTCTAAGGTTATTAAATCTTAAACAGAGAAAACCAAACAAAAAGTGGCCTTTATCATCAAATAAATCAATAACTGAGCATAAAATAAGTGTCTCCATCCACTGACATTAATCCAACTCCATGGGTTTTACTGGTGAATCAATGTTGTAGAAGATGACGGTGTTTCCATGTTCACTATGGAGCCTCTGAACGTCCAAATGGGTCATATCTGATGACCATGAAAAGATGACAAAATGCATTTTACACCAATTATTTACATGTATTGATAGGATTAATAGATCAACAGGTATTAAACATTTTAGATCAATAGATGATTTTGGTTGCCAGTGGCTGTTTGGGTCTATATGGGTTAATAAAGCTGATTCTGATAAAATGAACTAAATCAATTCACCGCTCGTTTTATTTTTCATAAACTATAGTAACCCTGATGTGTGGTAAAATAAAGTGTGGTGCATCATTATCAGTCCTGTAATATTGACATTCTACATAATAAAAATATTAATAATGAAGTATATTTAGCCATGGTATTTCTTAACCAAGAAAGACCTAAGCAGTCACCGGTGAGCAAGACTATTTACTGATCTAAAATTTGTAATACCTGTTGATCCATTAATCCTATCAATCCATGTAAATAATTGGTGTAAAATGCAGTTTTTCATCTTTTCATGGTCAGCAGATATGACCCATTTGGACGTTCAGAGGCTCTGTAGTTACCATGGAAACACCATCATCTTCTACAGCATTGTTTCACCAGTAAAACCCATGGAGTTGGATCAATGACAGTGGATGGAAACACTGGGTTTATGTTCAGTTAATGATATATTTTGCTGAACAAATCTCTTTTTCTTCAGTTATATGTGATTCTCCAGGTGTTTTACTAATACTTGAAGGTTAACTGTGTATACTGTATATGTGAACTAATGTAGCCTTAATTTTGAAATGTTTCTAATTTTATGAATGCTGGTATTTTACATCTTACCCAGGGACAACAGTTGAAAAATAGCTTTTCTGCTAATACTGGCACATTTATAGAAATGTTCATCAATGTGTACTGTCCCTGCTAAATAAACAAATAAATAAATAATAAAAAAAAATTCTGATATGATACCCCTCAACATTAATCTGAGCTTTTCTGAACATCTACATGATCAGTGAGTTAACCCTTTGGTACAAGAATTAAGAGAACCTTTGTCAAGATGTTTTTTCCTGAGTGTTTTTATTCTTCTTTTGGCATGAAAAAAATCAATGTGATTGAAATTTCTTTAATGAACCTATTTTTATGGAGTTACAAAAATGTCCACTCAGCTGGACAGCATGTGTTTAATTTTGAACCAAAGAATCATGTATTTAAAACACAACTACAGACAGTGATATACTGTGTGAAAACTATGAAATAAAAACATTTTAATGCAGCTAATCTGATGTTTTCTCACATTTTAACATACTCTAATACTAGTTTTTACTCACTTCATGGAAATAATATTCAAAAAAAGCAAAAACGTTATGTTCAAGAAAACTGTTAATTACAGTCTAATAACAATGAGCAACTGATTCACACTCACATGTTACTGCAGATCAGATTTATCAACAACAGGAAAGTTACAGTAATGGTATGAATGTCAGTGTGTGAGCTGGTGTGTAAGTGTCCACTGTGTCAGCCGATGACCAAATATAACAACAAAACCCATGAATATATAAGAGAACAGCTGGAGAATAACTGTCCACTGGAGTGACCAGTATGCATAAAAGGGTTAAATATAGGAAATTACCTGATGTTCACAAAAAAACATACAAAATACAGAGGGTTATGTCATAATAAATTGTAAGAGAGAAAAAAGAAAAGAAAAGTTAAATATAGAGAAAAAAATATTTTGGGAAGGCCACAAAAGTATAACTGTGTCTTTTTGGGTTAAAGCAGTTCTTTAAAGCAGTAGTCTTTAATCATTAAGTCCATACCCTGTGGAACAGGAGCAGGTGTCTGTGGAGAGGAATCACCAGTGGGTAATGGCAGGCAGGGGGCGCTCTCTCCCTCTGTAACACATGTAAGTGGAGCCAGTGAGCAAAGACGGCAGCTTTGCACAAACATCAGTAGAGTCTGGCATGTTCGTAAGAGCTTGGCCAGCTGTACATCTCTATTTTTATGTCAGTCACTGAAACACTTTGTTCACCCATTAGCGAGCCTGGATTGTGTTACTTACTCAACAACAACAGCAAAGCTTCTGCAAATGAACTGGACAATCAAAACAGGTTACATGCCGACTTTGTTTTAGTTTTCCTTGTCAGGCAGAGAAAGAGAATATGAAAGTGGATAAAAGATAGGCTTACATCCCCTGGTGCGTCCACACAGTGGGCAGGCAGAGCAAGAGATGCTGGGCAGATACTCAGCTCTGTGATTAGAGGAGAGAGAGGGACGTCAGAGGCCATGATGTGTGGCAGCTCTGTCGCATTCAGCTTCGAGGTGTTGCTTACCAAGGTTGCAAAAACACAAAGAAACAGACAATAACAGTACACATTTGCAGTGATGGAAGGGATAAGAGTGTGGCTGTGACAAAGGGAGAGGGCGTGATGGATAAAAGCGGTGGTTGAAGTGAAAAAAGCAACTCACACGTGTTTTTATCATCAGACATAAAGGGAGGCTTTTTGTCCACATGCTTTTGCAATATAACCAAAGTCATTATTAATAACACCTTCATCCAGCAGTCCAGCACCAAGAAGACCCTCACCACTGCATCTTTAAAAAACTCATGACACTGTATTGATTTATGGAAACTGGCATCCAAGTTGGTGCATACCAAGGCTATTCTTAGAGTGGGTATTTATCACCATGTTCTGACTGAGGCCTCCAATATAAGCAGATGCTGCTGCGACTGTGCAGGACTCTGTTTATTCAGAGTGGCTCATATTGTCTGGAACTCATTCCACCTCACATTTATGTTGTTCTTAAGAGACTCTGGACCGTAAAGTAGTACTTAGGTTTTGTGGATGTCTGTGTGATTAAGTAATGGCACCAAAATACCTGGCATTCCGAAAACAGCCTCAGAAGATTTTTCTTCACCAGCGGGGGAAAATTTGCAACCAAGGTGGTAGAATAAAATGTTATAACTGTTCGATTCTGCGGAAAGTAGACTTGTGTCATCTTAACATACTTTGAATGCTGTTTTGGCTTTCCTCAGTAGACAGGACATGTTTGGGGTGGATGGTGGATTTATAACATCCAGGACTTTGCCACCTGATCAGAGATCACAGTTTGAATCCTGAGTCTAGTAATATAAGGGTTTGGAAAAGACTGTGGTTTGGTTCAAATTTCACTAAATGCATTGACGAATATGTTCTTATCACATCTTTTTCTGTACGAGTGTAAAACCAAATTCAAGTATCTTTTCCTAAACAGAGTAAGGAAAACTCATGCACAATTCTGTTCTATTTTTTGTATTGTATTGTATTGTATTGTATTGTATTCTATTCTATTCTATTCTATTCTACACAATTTTAGCATTTTACAGGAATGTACAGCATGGTTCTATAAACATATTCAGTAGTTCTCTGTTAAATTATGTATTTACATGTATTTATGGTATTTTTCTCTCTCTTTTCTATTAAATATTTTTGTTTAACATGTTGTTTCAATGCAATTTTAACATAAATAAAGTTGTCAAAAGAGCACCTTTTATTTAACCATTCAAGATCAATTGTTTTCTCTGACCCCTAACCCCAAAAATAGGCTAAAATAAGTTACCACATTAAAAGGTTAAAGCATACTGAAGTGTTTAAAAAAATAATAAATAGATAAATAGGTAATAATAATAATAATAATAATAATAATAATAATAATAATAATAATAATAATAATAATAATAATAATGTGGCTTCTGCTGCTTGGATGTGTTTTCAGGAGGTAGAAAACTGTGATGGAAGATTTTGAAAATATTTCAGAGTTTCAGAGTAAATATGTGACTGACAGCTTTGATTGCAGATTATTGTTTAAGATTCTGTCAGACATGATTCTACTTCTCTGCAGTTCATCAAAGAAGCAATAGCAACTCACATAACTGATACGTAAGCTTCACTTGACTTCTGCATCATTAAAGAGTAGTGTTTTCCATTTTTTCTATTTAATTTTCCATTTATAATGTTTTTTTCTGTAGCTGCCTGTGCTGTACTTGGTATTTTACATTATCATCATGGGGCAAAAAATTCCCCAATTACTTTTCAATCTATTGTAAGTGAAGTGGTCTGGGAGGACATGAGTTGTTCTGTTTCTTCTGTTCTGTGTTTTAGTCAACAGAAAATTTACAATGCAGGTTTTTTAGCTAATCACTGGTGTTTTTAAATGGATGGGGAGATTAAATACATTCTTGACTTGCTAATCAGATGCGAAACAGACAGGATTCTACTGCTCTACTTTTCCTTAACAGCATGAAATGTCAACTTCACCTGTATTGATATTCAGTCTTTTGATTTGGACCAAGAGGAGAAAGCTGCAGAGAGAAGGTGTATATTTGAAATTTCTGTTTTTCCCCCTGTGATTTCAGCTCCTGCAACGTTAATGTAAGATCATTTTTCTTTTTTGGCCCTTCATAAGGAGACATTTGGGCACTTCTACCATAAAAATCATTAAACACTAACATATGAATGAAATGAATGAGAAACATGTCTGGAAAATGCCATGAGTGGTTAAAATATCACATATGTGTTCAGGTAAAACATTTTTGTTTAAGACACTTTGCAATCCTACATTTGTACTATCAGCTGTTAAATATTTAGATCAGCTGTAGAGCTTTGCATTCAGTTGCATTCATGATGACAACTTTGTGTTAATTTTATTTTTAATTGTATTTTATGTGTTGTTATTTATTTCACTGTTTCATTCAGTGTTTTATTTTATTCTAGGTGTTTCAATGTGCCAATTGCTGTTGCAAACCAAACTGGTCCTTAGGGACAATGAATATATTCTAACAACGCTTTATTCTGGTGACCGGGTTGCAAATTTGCTACATCCATACTAGGGATGCACCGATACCACTTTTTTCCAGACCGCGTACAAGTACAAGTACAAGTACTTACATTTGAGTACCTGCTGATACCGAGTACTGATACGAGTACTTAATAATACCATTACAGTTCTTAGTTACTTTTGAAAATGTGTTTTACTCTCGCTGTCATTAGTCTGACTGTAACACACTGCTGCTACTGACATTTAATGTGTTGGAATGAGCGTTTCTCAATCAATCCACCAGAGGGCGCTGCTCTTAATTAACCATACTGAACAAATACCACGAAGAAAAGTAAAGTTTTTTCGGAAGAAGAAAGTCAGTAATATTAAACATGGAGACGACAGAGGTAATACTAATGTGGATACCAATGTTGATATTGATACTGATGAGGGTAGTTGTTAGGCCTGTAACGGTACATGTACCGAACCGAACCGTTTCGGTACGCACCTGTTCGGTTCGGTACACAGCTGTACTGAAACGGCACAGTATGATGAGAAAAAGAAAAAGGAATGAAAGACGTCATTTGATGCGGAACTTTAAATCCGCAGAAGTTTCACATGGACATATTGAAGGAGCACACACTGACCCGAAATATGAAATGGCAGCTGATATAAGGTTAAAAAAAACAACAACAAATATGATGTGAACCTGGAAAGAAGAGACTGAAGACCCTCCACCATCAGTACAGTCCAGTTTGGATCAGTTCAGGTTCAAGTGAAAGACAACAACGAGGAAAGAGACGTTAATAAGACGGCCGTTGTTTGGCCCCTAGGAACTACGGTAGTTCTAAAACACTTACACTAGCTCTGTCTGTCTGTCTTGTCTGTCTATCACACACGCTGTATAATAGAGGAATAAATAGAATGTTGAAAGTATGTAAAGTTTCACTTTCGTTTCACGACAGCATTCATTACGTTAGTTATGGACCGCACCCCCAGATATATAACTGCGCCCCCCCCACCCCCCGGCTCGGACAAAAAAAAAAAAATCCCCCGTGCACATAGGCACACACAAATACACACAGTGTCCTAAACAGTTTGTTCTGTGTCCTAAAATAAATAATTTGGTTCATTGTGTTGTCAAAGTTTCTCTTCAGCATGTTTAAACAGAATACCAGTTTACCCTCTTGTTAATGTTGCACTTCATGTGGAATTTTTTGTTATTTTTATGCAGAATGTGAACTGACAGAACTGTGATTAGATTCTTCTTGTTTGTTCAAAACTACCTTTCAGGGAAAAGTGCAATACTAATGTTTAAAATACATTTAGTAATATTAATAATTTATTTTATTATCTATTTGATTTGTAGCAGCAGAATTATATTATTCCTGTTTTTCTGTATTCTATTGTCTCCAAAAATTGGGGGAAAAAATGTTAAAAAAATTCATAAATGCATTAATAGATATTTTGAGGGGTTTTCTTTCTTCCCGTACCGAACCGAAAAAAAAAAACGAACCGTGGCTTTGAAAACCAAAAATGTACCGAACCGAAAATTTTGTGTACCATTACAGGCCTAGTAGTTGTCATAAATCTGTCAGTAGTGTTTTTTCTAACTCACACAGTCGCTCTTTGTACAGATTCTCTACATCAGGGGTCTCAAACTCATTTTCTTTCAGGGCCCAGATTCAGCCCGATTTGATCTCCAGTGGGCTGAACCAGTTAAATAATAACATAATAACCTATAAATAATGACAACTCCAAATTGCTGTCTTTGTTTTAGTGCAAAAAACCCCCATTAAATTATGCAAATACTTACTTTTATAAACTATCCAAACAAAAAAGATGTGAATAACCTGAAAAAATGAAATTTCTTAAGAAAAATTTGTGCAATTTTAACAATATTCTGCCTCAACTTATCATTTCTACATGTGCATTATGGATCGGATCTACAACGACACTAAACACTGAGGAACAGGCAGAAAATTGTTACAATTGTGCTTAATTTTCTTTAGACATTTCAGGTTGTTCATATTTGTTCAGGTTATTCATGTTTTATTGTTACAGGACAGGTTATAAATGTAAATATTTTCATAATTTAATGTTATTTTTTGCACTAAAACAAAGACAAACATTTGAAGTCGTCATTATTTATAGGCATAATGTAAGATTTTTTTTTTTTTTCACACAAGAAGAAAATATGGAGTCATTATAGTCTGTAGGTTATTGCGCTGTTTTTTTTTTTTTTACTGGAGATCATATTAGTCTGTATGTGGAACCTTAACTAAAATAAATCTGACAGCCTTGACTGTGGAATTTTTGCACTTTGCTACACACGGGCCAGATTGGAACCTTTGGCGGGCCGCATTTGGCACCCGGGCCGCATGTTTGAGACCCCTGCTCTACATCCACGGTTCCTGGTGGTATTCTGTGTCTGGGTACGCATCCGTGAGCACCTGGAAAACGGATGGAATGTACGCAGAAGACGGACAGAACGCTCCGTCCGTATCCATTTGTGTCTTTAATGTTACTTGCATTCAGTATTACTTTTGTCACCGTCATTTATTTTAAAAAATCTCCACTGCTGACATTACTCCTCCGCTGCGTACCTGCTGCACTTAACTGTGAATGTCACAGTGCCGTAAGTGGTATCGGTGTGGTTGTATCGGAGTACTTTTATGAGTACGAGTACAAGTACACATCTGAGTATCGGACCCGATACCCAATGCTGGTATTGGTATCGGTGCATCCCTAATCCATACCATAGTATTTTGTGGATGCCAAGTTGGAACACCTATTTACTTAGGTGTCTTTATGCTGAGGATGTCATAACTAAACTCTACTGCAGGGGTCTCAAACATGCGGCCCGGGGGCTAAATGCGGCCCGCCAAAGTTTCCAATCCGGCCCATGGGATGAATTTGCAAAGTGCAAAAATTCCACAGATTCATTTTAGTTCAGGTTCCACATGCAGACCAGTATGATCTCAAGTAAAATATCTTACAAAACATAATGACTCCTTTTGATGTGAAAAAAATAATTACATTATGTCTATAAATAATGACAACTTCAAATTTTTGTCTTTGTTTTAATACAAAAAATAACATTAAATTATGAAAATATTTACATTTACAAACTATCCTGCAACAATAAAATATGAATAACCTGAACAAATATGAACACCCTGAAATGTCTTAAGAAAATTAAGCACAATTTTAACAATTTTCTGCCTGTTACTAAGCGATTAGTGTCTTTGTAGATTCAATCCGTAATGCACATGTAAAAATGATAAGTTGAGGCATAATATTTTAAAACTGCACTTATTTTTCTCAATAATTTTCATTTTTTTCAGGTTATTCATACTGTTTTTTTTTTTGATAGTTTATAAACGTAAGTATTTTCATCATTTAATGGGAGGTTTTTTGCACTAAAACAAAGACAAAAATATGGAGTTGTCATTATTTATAGGTTATTGTGCAATTATTTTACTGGTCTGGCCCACTGGAGATCAAATCAGGCTGAATGTGGCCCCTGAAAGAAGATGAGTTTGAGACCCCTGCTCTACTGAAAGCAGCATAAGAAAGGTGCAGTCCAAGCTGCAGGGAATGGATGGCCATGAAGGTACTGATGACGAAGACGATGGCATGATGAAGAAGGGGCGGAGTCAATCCCTTGCCTGTCTCTTTGGGGGCCCTCCAGTCCTGCATCTCTTCTTTCAACTTCTCCATTTCTTTTTCCAACTCACAGTATCTCCTCTCTGCTTCTTGCAACCGCCTGGTGGATAAAAACAGAGAGAAAAGACTGAGTTTCATCATATCATCTTCTTCCTACTTTATTTCAGCTGTTTTTCATCCAAAGTCGGTGCAGCCAAGATGATGTAACGTCCCTGCAATGGATGCTTGACTTTTTCCAACATTTAATTCACCTTTACTGTATGTGTTCAAACATAAAGTCATACAACTGGCATAAAAACATAATCAGTATGTTCATGTTTTTGTCTTGATAAGACTATTACATGGCAATTTATGTCAAAACATCTGGCATCATGATTTCACCTGGAGCCAAAACATATCAACATATTACTTAGTTCTGTAATTTTACAGTTATTTTCAACATTTTATGGTTAACACACGAACGTGAACATGATCAGGGAAAGTATTTCACTACAACTTCCAGAAGACATGCCCTTATTACAAAGTATCCATTGATTCATTCATCATTAAATATAACTGTGAATTAATGTTTACACAATATTGTAGACTGAACCTCACTCTGAATGTATAGGACTATTATCATGATGTAACACAAAAGCAGTGTGATGTTTCGTCTGGCACGGAGGACAGAGAGTCAGTTTTTCCTCGACCTCTTATTTTTCATAACATCAGAGTAGAGTGAAAACCAGTAAACATAGATGAAAACAGTTCCACAGTGGAACATTTTGTTTTTGATTCACTCCCTGAAGTGTGTTTTTAAAATAAAAAAGGACCAGAAAACACAGGTTGCATATTCTCTGTTTTCTAAAAGGGCGAAAATAGGTGAAAAACACCAAACACTTATAACTGGAACATGTAGATCCAATATTAATAAAGTTTTATTTAATACAAGTGAGAGTTTTCATAAGCTGTTGGTATTTTCCCTTCCCCAATCTTATGTTTTTCTACTTGATTTTCCTGTTGTCAACTCTAAGAAAGGGCTGTATACACCACCTACTATGATGAACTATAAACACATGAACTTTAAATCAACTAGAAATTTGTGATAATTAAGCAATTTATTGGTTTTTAAAAAGTAACTGTAGTTTAAGTACCACATATTAATAGTTTGTGGAACTAAAAAGTACTCTTAGGAATCAGTCAGTCTCTGTCTGTCTGTCTGTCTGTCTGTCTGTCTTTCTCTCTATCTATCTATGGGCCAAAACACAGTAATGTCCTATCAGCAATCAAACTTTAATTGATTGCCATTCCAACATTTATTTCAATATAAAGTAGCTCCTTGTTTTGGATAATCCCTTATGGTCCAACTACAGCAAAAATGAATTTAAAAGTAAAAATATGGGTCATTTAGCAACACTAATCTGTCAAATTGTCTGTAAAATGTCCCGTCAGAGAGATTTTGAATACCGTGTTTTGGCCCCTATCTATCTATCTATCTATCTATCTATCTATCTATCTATCTATCTATCTATCTATCTATCTATCTATCTATCTATCTATCTATCTATCTATCTATCTATCTATCTATCTATCTATCTATCTATCTATCTATCTATCTATCTATCTATCTATCTATCTATCTATCTATCTATCTATCTATCTATCTATCTATCTATCTATCTATCTATCTATCTATCTATTATTGTGTTACAGATACAAATACAGATGGAGTTCACTGATCCCACTTAAATTCACTACTAACTTTCCTAACTCTTCTGTTATTCCTGAACACAGTCTTTAGATTCAACTTTACTTGTAAAATCAAGTTTCATCTGACATTTCAGTCAGACTTCTGCTACCTTTTGTTGTTCAGATCAGGGGTGTCAAACATGTGGCCCACAGGCCAAAGCTGGTCCACCAAACAGTCTGATCCAGCCCGTGGGATGAATTTGTCAAATGCAAAAATTACACTGAAGTTATTAATAAACAGCAGTGTCAAAATCATTTTAATTCAGGGGTCACAAACAGCCTATTTCAGTCTCAAGTGGATCAGATCAGTAAAATGCAATCACAAAAATGCATAAATAATTAAAACTCTATGCCTGTTACTAAATGTTTTGTGCTTTGTAGTTGCATCTCCACTGGTAAAATATCATTTAAAAAGCAGTTTTGGGGAGACTTCCTTCTTTCCTGTGCTCACTGTTAACCTGAAATCATGGTAATCAATGCACAATGAAGACTTGGAAACTGTTCATTCCAAAGATAAGGACTGAATTAGGAAATAAATATTTGCGGTTTTCAGCTCCTGATGCCTGGAACAAGCTTAAGTCTGAGCTCCATCTTTTTAGTTTAGTTTATTTCAGACACAAACATAATACAAAACATAGGGAAAAAAGTAAAAAAATAAATAAATAAATAAATAAAAAATAGAATAATAGAAAAAAGAACAACTGTTGTGCCTGAAAGGGAGTTGGAAGAAGCCAGTGCATATCCAGTCCTACCCCCTGATTCCAGTCCTCACACTGTTAGTGCCTGTTACACAACATAAGATTATGATTATCCATAAACACACCCTTACAAACCTGTACACCCCTACACATACAGTCACATACACATATACATACACACCAGTGTATATGTACATTTGCACACCAGCCCACGTCCACACCCTCATGTATACACACACATGCCATACAATATAACAACCTGACAATCCAAATAATGTTCGGTCCCTTCCTTGAGCCAGATATTGTGACAAAACCATTTCTTTGTACATTTTTTTTGAATTTTTGAACGTTTGGACACTGGCTGAGGTCTACCCCCAACCCATTCCAAAGCTTGACCCCAAACACTGATACACACAAACTTGTCCTGGTTGTCCTGACTGCTGGGACTTTGAATTTTTCCACATCCCCTCAGGTCATAGCCTCCCTCTCTATGGGCAAATAGTTTCTGTATGTTGGGTGGTAGCTGATTTTTATTGGCTTTATGTAGCACCTAAAAACATTGATTCCTTTGACTGATTTTAAAGAGAGCTTTAAAACTCTGGAACCAAAGCTGTTGGCCTATAAATGTTTTAACTGATTGTATATGTTTTTTCTGTGTTTGCAAATGCTTTTATTATTGTAAGACTATAATTATGTGACTGTATCACTGCTATTTCCATTGAAAAAAGAGACCTCTCATCTCAGTGGAACCAACCTAGTTAAATAAAGGTTAGACGCTCAGTGTTTTTTAGCTACCTCTGCATGTCATCATTGAGTCCTGATATTTGGTCGGTCTCCTCCTCCTCTTCAGTGTGGGTCGATGCAGTCGGACCTTGGTCCAGAGTCAGAGGGAGTTGCAGCAGCGCAGACAGGTTGTCTGGTAGGGAGTCTCTGAGCTGCCACAGCTGGTTCTGAATCCAAAAATGGAAGTGATCTCAAACACATTTCATGAGGTTATGGACAAGTTAAACGAACATATAGAAGAAATTTCACACCAGTTTCTCAGGAGGATAGAGGCTTTCACATTCTCTGAGCCCTCTCTGGTCAATCTGCATCATGATGTCTTGACTGCGGTCGATGGCACCTGTCTGGCTGTAAAAAGAAGATCATTTAACCCTTTCATGCATAAATCAAGAATTTTTTGTGAGTGTTTTTATTCCTCCTAAGGCACGAAAAAAACACCGCGATTAAATTTTTTTATGAACTGATTTTTCATGGGATTGTAAATTGCACTCAGCTGGACACCATCCGTTTAATTTTTGAAGCAAATAAACATATATTTACTGATATACTGTGAAAACTATGAAAACTTTTTTTTTTAACCCTTTCATGCACTGTCCACTCCAGTGGACAGTTCTTCTCCAGCTGTTCTCTTGTATATTCATGGGTTTTGTTGTTTTAGTTCCATATCAGCCAACACAGTGGACGCTTATGCACCATCCCATACACTGAAATTCAGATCATTACTGTAACTGTGCTGTTCTTGATAAACCTGATCTGCAGTAACATGTTTGAGTATAAATCAATTGTTATTTGTTAGACAAGAAGGTTTTTTTTTTGCATATTATCTCCATGAAGTGAGTAATTACTAACATTAGAATATGTTAAAATGTGAGAAGACATCAGATTAGCAGCATTAAAAATGTTTTTATTTCATTGTTTTCATATCACTTTCTGATATTGGGTTTTAAACACATGTTTCTTTACTTCAAAAATTAAATGCATGGATATTTTTGTAACTCCATAGGAAAAAAAACTTGATCGTATTGTGTTTTTCATGGCTAAACACTGAAGAAAAAAATCTTGACTAAGG
Organism: Sphaeramia orbicularis; assembly: GCF_902148855.1. Classification (NCBI taxonomy): domain Eukaryota; kingdom Metazoa; phylum Chordata; class Actinopteri; order Kurtiformes; family Apogonidae; genus Sphaeramia; species Sphaeramia orbicularis. The sequence continues at coordinate 15,305,946 of NC_043970.1, forward strand.
TTCTCATAATTCATGCATGAAAGGGTTAAAATGCTGCTAATCTGATGTTTTGTCACATTTTAACATACTCTAATATTAGCTGTTACTCACTTTATGGAGATAATATGCAAAAAATTATTTTTGTTTAAAAAAAAAAACCCTGTTAATTATAGTCTCATAACAATAACAAGGAATTGATTTATACTCAAACATTTTCCTGTAAATCAAGTTTATCAAGAACAGCAAAGTTACAGCAATGGTATGAATTGCAGTGTATGAGATGATGCATTTAAGCATCCACTGTGTTGGCTGATATGGAACTAAAACACTAAAATCCATGAATATACAAGAGAACAGCTTTGAATAAATGTCCACTGTAGTGACCAGTATGCACGAAAGGGTTAACAACACCCAAGACCACTTCATATAAAGGCCAGTGTTGCATGAGTTTAAGATCACCTGGTAGCAGTGTAAGAGAATCCTACAAAAGCCAAATGGACTCCTATTGGTGCTCTGTCCATCACATCAGACAATGTCTCCTGCAGAAAACAACAATTCAGGGTTTTTGTACGTGTTGAATGGATATTTTCTGCTGTTATTAAAGTGTTAAAACAATACCATGTCACTCAAACAGTCGTCCAAAAGGTCAAAGTTGGATGTGTCTGTTGGATTAGATACTTCAGGTAGGAAAGGTGCTGGGAGTTTATGAAGGGACCCCCAGTCTAGTCCACAGAAGAAGGGGTGGCTCCTGAAGTCACTGAAGCCTTTCTTCCCCAGACGGACATCTCTCTCACAGATGAGCCCAGTGATAAAAGACCGAGCATTGTCTGAAATCTCTGGACCAGATGGAGGGAACTCAAAATACTCCTGTGGATTAAAAATAGCCTTTGAATTTTTAATATATTCTTTTAATCTGCTCAGATCACAGGGCAACAGCTGCAGGTTGGAAATGAAGCCAACGTGGAAATATCTTACCTTCTTATTGTCTTAATCCCGTTATTTGGCTCTACTTGCATAAATTATTCTGGCTTGTATTACTAACCACTATTTTGTACCTTTTCTGTTTTTTGTAAACTCTAGAGATGGCACCAACAACCATGCCATATTCAAAGTCACTTATATCACATTTCTTCTCCATTCTGATGCTCGGGTTGAATTTCAGCTGATTGTTTTTAATATGTCTTCATCCCTGAGTTGCTGCCATGTGATTTAGCCTCACACATATTTTTGTTAATAATCAGTTGAAAAGGTGTACCTAATAAAATGGCCTACTTTTTAATTGTGGTCTGAGGGGAAAATGTTTTTTGGGCAGCAGGGTTGGAGAGCTCGACAAATATCCAGTTAATTTAACACCTTTATGACGTTACCTCTTCCTCTTCCCAATCTGCACCTTCTTGTCCAAATCTGATCACTTCTGGTTCCAAAAACCCAGCCATATGACCAGTGTCAAAGTATTAGTCAGATATTAATAGGTGACACCACAGTGCCTACTTCTTTTTTTTTTTCCACAATATACGGAGACATACATGGAAACTACCTCTGAATATGTACCTGAAAGTGGATGATCTTGGCGTATGTTTCAGAGATGGACTCAGCATAGAAAGGTGTGGACCCCAGTAACATCTCAAATGCACAGATACCCAGAGCCCACCAATCACATTCAGTTCCATAGCCTCCACCTCCCTCCACTGCCCTCAGAATCTCTGGGGACAAATAGTCCGGGGTCCCAACCGCAAGTGACGAGTGAACCTGAGAAACCAGAAGAGATTTTCAGATGCAAAAAGTTTCCTGGATTTTTTTTTACTTTTTCTTGTTAGTCCCATTAGGTTCATACTGTCTACTAGAACTTATACAGATTTCCTTTTCTGTTTTGTCAGACTTTTGGTAAAATAATTAACTGTTTTTCCCCTTTGTCTGACAAAAAAGAAAAGGAAATCTGTATTTTTCTTGTGTTGTTCAAGGTGCAGGAGACTTTCGTGACCAATTTTTCATCAGATCTGTAAAACCCCAGTCATGGCCTAAGTATCACGAATCTGTAAGTCTTTCTGCGATTACTCACCTGAATCTCTTGCATCACGGTGAACAAGTTCGAAGTGTCATCCACCATAAACAAACCATGTGTTTACAAACCGAACCGGGAGGTCACTCTGGCATCTTCGGAATTTTGTTGTGACGTGCATTGTGGGAAAGGGAAGCTCACGCAGCCACCTGGCAGCTGCAGCTGCTACAGACACGACGCAGAAACGGCAGGAGCTCCCTTCCCTTTATGCATATTCCTCCTGCCATTTCCAGGTTTCAGCCGTTTCCACGTCGTGTTTGTTTCATCCATATAATGTCATATGGTTGTGCTGCCGCTGTGGCTGTCAGGCGGTGGTGCGAGCCTTCGCTTCCCACAAAGCATGTCACGACAAAATTCCGAAAATGCCCGAGTTACCTCCTGGCTCTGTTTGTAAACACACAGTTTGTTTATGGTGGATGACACTTTGAAATTGTTCACTGTAATGCAAGAGATTCAGGTGAGTAATCACAGAAAGACTTACAGATTCATGATACTGAGGATATGACTGAGGTTTGACAGATTTGATGAAAAATTGGTCATGAAAGTCTCCCACACCTTTAAAATAAACATGAACTCTCACCATCCCGTCCTCTAGGAGCCTGAGACAGGACCCAAAGTCTCCAAGTCTGATGTGTCCATCCGCCGTCACCAGGATGTTATCGGGTTTGATGTCTCTGTATGAGATGCAGGTTTTAATCAGCCTTTTATCCTCGAAAGGCCATAGACTATTTTTGTGGCAACTTGCATTTTTTTTCTACATTGAGCCTTTGTAAAATGATTTACAACCTCTTAAAAAATGTATTCTCTATATTTTGCCTTTTCAGTGTAAATCAGGTATTGTCCTATATTTAATTTACTGATCAGGGACTTTTTCAGAAACATATATCATTAACTGAACACAAACACAAGCATCTACAATAGGGCTGTTAAACATATCACCTGTGGGCCAAAATAGGCCCACTGCAGGATCCAATCTGGCCTGTGGAATGATTGAATGAAATGCAAAAATTACAACAAAGATGCTAACAGTCGAGGGTGTCAAACTCATTTTAGTTCAGGGATCACATACGCTCCAATTTGACCTAAAGTAGGTCAGACCAGTAAAATACTATCACCATAACCTATAAAAAAGGACAACTCCAAATTTAGCTTGGGTGTATAAAAGTAAAATTACATGAAAATGTTTACGTTTGCAAACTATCTTTTCATAGAAAGTATGACCAACCTGAAATGTCTTAAAAGAAATAAGTGGAATGTTAACAATATTCCGCCTGTTTTGTGCTGTTGTAGATCCACTGTGATCTGTAAGTTGTAATGTACGTTGTAAATGATAAAATGAGGCATAATATTGTTACAACTGCACTTATTTATTTATTTATTTTTATTTTATTTTATTTTTTTTTTAGGAAATTTCAGGGTACTTGTTCATACTTTATAAACATTTTCATGATGTAATTTTACTTTTTTCTGTATGTTGCCCCTGAACTAAAATGTTTGACACCCCTGGCCTACAACCACTGACATTTGTCAAACCATGTGGGTTTTACAGGTCAGTCAAAACTGCATAAAGTGACAGTGTTCAAATGTTCACCTCAAAGTCTCCGCATGCCTAAATGGATCATATCTGACATCACTGAAAAGCTGAGAAACTGCATTATAACTGAATTATTTAACTGTATCGATGGGAATAGTGTTTTGTAAGTTATTAAAGATTTTAGATCAGTGAATGTTTTTGGTTCTGTTGAAGTCTTTGAGGGATAAATCTTGTGTAAAGTTACTCTCATTCTCAGAGGAGATAGGTGTACCTATGGACGTAACCCAATCTGTGGACAGAGTCAATAGCCATGACCATCTCAGCCAGGTAGAACTGAGCCATGTCCTCTGGGATCCGGTCTCCAAACTTACTGAGCAAAGTCAGCAGGTCACCACCTACATAGTAATCCATCACCAGGTACTGAGGGATGAAAGGAAAAGCATAATGAGACACACACAAAAACCCTCTCCTGCAGACCCTCTATGACAGGGGTGTCAAACAAAGCGCAAAAATTCCACCGAATGTATTATCAGTCAAGTGTATAAAGCTAATTTTAGCCCAAACTGATCGCACGTTGGTCAGATCAGTGAAATAATAGCAGAATAACCCATACATAAAAATAATAACTTTACCAATATTCTGTTTGTTACCTCCACCAAGGAACGGCAGAGGTTATGTTTTCATCGGGGTTTGTTTGTTTGCTTGTTTGTTTGTTTCTTTGTTTGTCTGTTAGCAAGATAAGTCAAAAAGTTATGGATGGATTTTCATGAAATTTTCAGCAAATGTTGATACTGGCACAAGGAACAAATGATTAAATTTTTATTGATGATCGTGGGGGGGTGGGGGCTGATTAGGTGCTTTTCAAATTACTAAATGTTTTGTGCCTTTATAGCTCCACTGTGATCTGTAATGCACATGTATAAATGATAAATATGAGGCATAATATTGTGTGTTAGAATTGCTCTTGTTTTTCTTAAGAAATTTCAGGTTTTTCATATTTGTTCAGTTTATTCACATTTTTTTTTTATGAATGGACAGTTTGTCAATGTAAACATTTTCATTATATATTTTTCCTTTTTTGCACTAAAACAAAAAGAAAAATTTGGAGTCGTCATTATTTATAGGCTGTTATTATTTTACTGGTCTGGCCCATTTGTGATCATACTGGGCTGAATGAGATTAAAGGGTAGGAGTATATAACTTTTTACTTCTTCCTACTCCTTTTCAAGCATGTTTAATTACCTCCGCCAAGGAGGTTATGTTTTTGCCAGGGTTTGTTTGTCTGTTTGTTTGTTTGTTTGTTTGTCTGTCCGTTAGTGTGCAACATAACTCAAAAAGTTATGGACAGATTTGGATTAAATTTTCAGGGTTTGTTGGAAATGGGGTAAGGAAGAAATGATTAAATTTTGGTGGTGATCGGGGGTGGGGGGGCCCACGGGGGGCCCACGGGGGGCGCCACTGATCAGCCTTGGCGGAGGTCTGCGCTCTCCGAGTGCTTCTAGTTTTATTTATTTTTATTTTTATTTTTTTTCTCTTTTCTATTTTGTTTACTTATCAACCATTTATGTATCATTACTGATATTTTGTTGGTTGATTTTGTTTTGATTTCACTGTCTAAATGTTTGAAATAAAAATTTAAATACATAAATAAAATTAAATAAATGTGACCCCTGAACTAAAATGAGTTTGACCCCTGCTCCATGATTTACTGCGTTTGTACAAACCAAATAGTTGTCATCCTGAAAGGCGTAGTGCAACTCAGTGATCCAGCGCCTATCACCCCTCAGCAAAACGTCTCTCTCCTCTTGGTAACATGCCGTCTGCATTAGACAAAACAAACAAAAAAGTTATTAGTGGATTGAAACAGAAACAGCTCTAATCCAACTCTTTCCTTTTCCTGTGGCGTGTTCATTCATCATACACTCCATCAGGTGTGTGTTTACCTCCCCTCTCCTCAGCATGTCCCATTTGTTCATTATCTTCAGAGCGTACACTTGTTGTGTGCTGCGCATTCTTGCCACAGCCACCTGCAAACACACACACAAAAAAAAAATCACTTAAAACATAAAGACTAAACAAGACTGAACATCCACCGGCGACCAAAAGCATCAGCTGATCTAAAGTGTTTAATAACTGTTGATCCATTAGTTCTATCAATACATGAGGTAAAATGTGGGTTATCTCTTCATGGTGAGGAAAGACCGTCATCTTCTGCAACATCAATTCACCAGTAAAACCCATGTAGTTTGATTAAAGACAGTGGTTGTATTTATGTTCATTAATAATGTATTTAGTTGAACAAGTCCCTTTCTTTTCAGTTTTCTCTGTTTTGATATAAAAACATTTGAATTTACTCTGAGCTTTAATGAACATCTACATGATCAATTAATTAAATATAGTAAAAATAAATGATTTACACTGAGAGATTCAAAAATACAGAATAAGGGAAAGAGAAAGAAAAATCATTTGGAAGTTGTGACAAAACTGGGTCTTGAAGGGTGAAAAGAATGACAACAGTTACTACATGGAGCATGAACACACAGAGAAAATAATCGGCTGAATCTGACCAGGTAGTTATATTCATGTATTATGTTTCACACAAGTATTTCCTTTCATTTCCACTGTTTGTGGAAAACTGTAGGTTGAGGTGTTCCACAAACGCACATAATCAAAGAGTTCTTAATAGTGACATTTTAACATGCTTGATCCATTATCTCTTTTATTTTCTGACACTTATTTTAATTTCTAAGAATGATTATTTGCCTCCCGAGATTATTAGTCTTACCTTAAGAATTTGTTGTATTTCGATTCTTGTCCCTTCTTTTTTTTTTTGTTTTTTTTTCTTTTCTTACTTTTTTTGTCTTATTACAACAATGTGTATTTAGGTTCAACATTATGAATGTCTATGACACGTTAACAGCTCCAAAAAATAGTTACTGTCCCTTTAAACGTCTCACATGGTTTCATTTCACAAATGATGAACTTATCCAATATGTCACTAAAATAAGTATGTGTAAAAAAATAAAAAATAAATAAGTGTAAAGAATGAAATCAGATTTTTGCATCAGAACTTAACTTTCCCTTTTCCCTTTTCTTTTCTTTTCTTTTCTTTTTTTTGGGGGGGGGGGGGGGGGGGGGGGGGGGCCAAGGTGTATTGTTTTTGGTTCGGTTTGTTTATTTGTTTGTTTGTTAACACTCTAACAGTAGAACTATTGCTTCAATTCATACCAGATTTGGTTTATAGATTGCCAGTGACTCAGTATAGCTGTAGTTACATTTTAAGAGAAGTAGGCCAAAGTTCAAATTTTTTATGAATTAAAAAAAAAAAAAAAATCCCCATTTACTTATAATGGGCAAAATTTCACATGTCTGTAGCAATTCATACCAAATTGGGTTTATAGACTGCCAGTGACCCAGAATAAATGTGGTTACATTTTAGGAAAAGTAGGTCAAAGTTAAAATTTGTAATGAATTTTTAAAGTCTTTTTCCTTCTCCCGTTTACTTATAATGGGCGAAATTTCAAATGTCTATAAAAACATCAATTTTGTTTCAATTTACTTCAAACTTGGCACATATATAGAGGTAACTGATATGCTGACATCAGCACATGCATAGACATGATGACATCAGCTGGATCCATGTCAAAATAAGCTACAGTATGTGCGAGGGGCGGGGTTTGTTGTGCCTGGCACCACTTGGTTTTTAAATTTTGTTATTAATCATGTGAACTCAGATTTATTTGGTGTCTGTGTAAATGAAGCAGGATATAATGTAGTTCAGTCTGGATCCACCTCCAGCAGCATTAGAGTAAATCATGTAGGTATGGTCTCTACATTTTGCTTCTGATGTCTGCGTTCTTTTTTATTTATTTATTTATTTATTTTATTTATTTATTCATTTATTCATATATTTTATTATTTATTTATTTATTTATTTATTAGGGACAGTGCATATTAATGAACATCTACAACAATTGCAGCTGTAAATATGCCAGATTGTAGCAGCAGTGCTAATTTCCATCTGTCAAACAGGATTTTTCATGTCAGATTTTAACACATATCGCTGTGTTGTTACTTTGACTTCAGCAGTCTGAAAGCTTCCTCTATAAATGGGTCGATAATAATCAGTGCATCGTGTATAGATTTGTCCAATAAACCTGTAAAGTAGTATAATCTAATGCATCTAACAACAACTTAAATCAAAACTGACTCATTTCGAAAACAAAATCTGTCACAAATACTAAAACAGTCACAGTGAATTCCATTAGACCAGGGGTCTCAAACATGCGGCCCGGGGGCCAAATGCGGCCCTCCAAAGGTTCCAAACCGGCCCGTGGGATGAATTTAAGTGCAGTATTTGTGCAAAAATTCCACAGTCAAGGCTGTTGAACTCATTTTAGTTAAGGTTCCACATATAAACCAATATGATCTCAAGTAAAATAATAACAGCAGAATAACCTACAAAAAATAATAACTCCATATTTTTTTCTTGGTTTGATGTGAAAAAATATCACACTATGACTATAAATAATGACAACTTCAAATTTTTGTCTTTGTTTTAGTGCAAAAAAATACTAAATTATGAAAATACTTACATTTACAAACTACCCTGTAACAAAAAAATGTGAATAACCTGAACAAATATGAACAACCTGAAATGTCTAAAGAAAATTAAGCACAATTTTAACAATTTTCTGCGTGTTACTATGTTTAGTGTCTTTGTTGGAGATACTTCAGGGCAAAAAAAGGTCTGACAAGATACTCCAGGACCCACAAAAACTGAAGTCAAGGTCGTCATTCAGACTGATGGACGAACAGTGTCTTTGTAGATCCGATCCATAATGCACATGTACAAATGATAAGTTGAGGCATAATATTGTTAAAATTGCACTTTTTTTTCTTAATAAATTTCAGTTTTTTCAGGTTATTCCCATCTTTTTCGTTTGAATAGTTTATAAAAGTAAGTATTTTCATAATTTAATGTTTTTTTTTCACTTAAACACAGATAAAAATTTGGAGTTGTTGTTATTTATAGATTATTATGCTATTATTTTACTGGTCTGGCCCACTTCAGATCAAATCGGGCTGAATGTGGCCCCTGAAAGAAAATGAGTTTGAGACCCCTGCAT